>NW_016690332.1:2019752-2187625 GCF_001604755.1 Lepidothrix coronata | reverse complement strand
GCTCCATCTGCCCGGGGGGCTGGGAATCGAACCCGGGTCGCAGTGGTGAAAGTGATGCACCCTAACCACTAGATTCCAAACCCACCTAGACGCATTCTTGTGTCACCTGCCCTCGGTGACCCCACCTTAGTAGAGGGGTTGACCTAGATGATCTCCAGAGGTACCTGCCAACCCTAACGATTCTGTGATTCACGTAGGTCTTAAGTCAGTGACTTAATGGGTATTGATGGAAATCTGCACAGATTTCTGTCATAGCAGGTGATTGATGTTTTAAATGAACTTCAGGTAGTGAAGCATTTAAATGTTTTTGATGAGAAACATTACCTGCTTTTTCATTAGACCAGTCAAAATGATGGAAACAGAATACTAAAAGCCTTATGGATCCTTTGTCTTTGAAAGCAGTGATCTGTCTTGCCACATTTGAAATGTGGTAATTGACAGTCTGTAGCAAGATTTAGAGCTTGACAAGATTTTTTTCAGAAGCTGGATTGTTATCTCTGGCTACAGTGTCACTTCTTGAAGTCTTTTTATTAACTTATCACTTAGTGTTTTGAACCTTGACCTTGCTAACAGCATTTAAGCTTATAAGCTTGTATTAATGAGGCTGAAATGGCACACTAGAGGTAATTCTGTAAGGCCATTGTCTGGAAATTAAAGTTGATATACTTCTCAGTAGATCACTCTTTAATACTGAGAGTGACAAATAATAAGAGCAAATTACCAAAGGAAGCCTTTTCCTTTCTTATTTTGATTATTTAAAAAATTTTGATTAAAAAATGCTTATAAACTAGTTTTGTTTTGAAAAATGTGCTGCAGCCCAAGCAAAACTTGCTGACCTGAGATCAGAAACTGCCATCATCTAACTGTCATCCCATTGAAGTCAGAGACTATTAAGGCCAGAAAATATTAATATGATAAAAACTATGTTGTGGGCATGGTTTCCCAGAAACTGTGGTGGAAGCAATAAATCTAGGGTAACAGCCTGACTTTGTGCATTTGTGGTTTAACTTCCCGAAGGATGTGAAGTCAAAAGGCAAGAAGAAGTTAGTAAATTTCAAATGTGTGTTTTGTATGGTGGCCTAAATTTTCCCATTCTGTAGCTGTATTTTATAGTCAAGAGGTAATAGCAAGGAGATAATGGCCCCAGTGTAGCAAAGCTGTTTTGTAAAAAATCGAACTTTTTTTTTAAAAGCAGAAATTTTCTATAGTAATAGGATAAGACGGAATACCCTTAAGCTGAAGGAGGGTGGATTTAGATTAGATATTAGAAAGAAGTTCTTTACTGTAAGGGTGGTGAGGCACTGGAACAGTTTGCCCAGCTTGTGGACTCCCCATCCGTGGAGGCATTCAGGACCAGACTGGATGGGGCTCTGTGTAACCTGGTCTAGTGGAAGGTATCCCTGCCCATGAAAGGCAGCTTTCCAGGTATTCTTTCTCTAATGCATTAACAGAGGTTAAAATGGTAAAGAAGTGTGACTTACAACACAAGAAGTAGGCTCTTGTGAAAGACAGTGTGTGTGTCAAGGTTCTTTGTGGAAAAAATAGCAAGGGCAGGAGTTTGGGCATTTAGGAATCTACGGTCCATAGTAGCTTGCAGAGTTTATTTTGAGAAAAAGACCTGTTGGTAACAGCACAAAAGTATTTTGACTGTTGAGTGCCCTATAAACTGCTAACTGTAGTAAACAGTCCTGATTCATTGGCTTTGGTTTTGTATGAGCACTCTAGAGTGGTGCTTTGCAGACTTCTGTGCGCACACTTCCTTTTTGGTGGCAAGGAAAGCTTTCTGCTTAACCACAGCATCTGAATGCCACTGCTTTGTACCTCACATTCTGGTTGTAGTAACCTATCAGTGATTCTGAAGAACCAAAAAATCTGTGGGACCTTTCAGTTGTAATAATCTAGTTTTATACTATTGACAAGAGAAAGAGAGCAGAATCTGAGTAGCCTTCTTGACTCCTCTTACGCTTTCTTCATTCTATCTGCCCCACTGGTATTTCATAATCTGTTGTTTCTGGATCACTAGCAGTGCATAAGATAGCACAACGTGATCTGTGAAGTATTTGCAAGATACCAAGTCAACTTCCTTCTGCACATGTTCCCACACATGCAGGGAAGCAAATAGCCTGGAGGGAGTGGAGGAATGAGGGTAATAAACATTCAAAGTTCAGTATCATTTCTATTTCATTTAAAGCAAAGAGCATAGCAACAGTACTGCAGGAGAAAATCTACGAATTTCTGCTCAAAAAAATGTTGTGGTTCTCATAGTTAAAAAAAAGAGATGAGAAGGACTGGTCAGGAGTATGGAAAAGACAGAACTATGGCCATACATTGCAGGATGTGTAGACCAGGCTATCCAATAACTTATGATGCTTCTAAATAAAGTTTCAGGAAGAGATGGGAGTGGGAGATATATCTGTTTATTTATCCTACCACTCTTCTTCAGGTCCTCTGAAATACCTGACTCTTAGGTCACCCTCTAGGGCGAGTTTGCTTCACTTACCTAAGCAACTCTTAGGTAAGAGTCTAACTAGTTTGTGTGCTAGTGAGATGCAGTTTTAAACATTAGTTCTTTTAAAGCTCCTCTGTTTATCTGCCATTCAGAGAGCTGAAGTAGACCAGCCTAAAAAGGTGTTAGAATACATGCTGTAGTCAGAGCTAGGTTAGGATTTCTTTTTCCATCTTGTGCAATTTTTCAGTTTCTATTTTATTTTATTTCTCACTTTATCAGAGTGAATGAAAGTTCTTTCCAAATATTAAAGACAGTGTGAGAAAAAGAAGCTTGACAGTTCTTCAAATCCCTTTCTAAAACAGATGAAATTTAATCCTTGGCCTACAGTGACTGCCTTTAACTGTTAGGCTATCAAGGAAGAAGATAATGTTTCTTATTGCAGAAATTCAAGCCTCATTGGAATGGAAATGTGTATAATTGAGGAAGGTGTAGGTTTTAGCAAGTCGATGCCTTCTGGTTGAGAGTAGGTGTGAGACAGTGGGTAATCCTTGCAAAAGTTCAGGTTATAACACAGGATTTGGGAAGTGGGAAGGAAAATACCCAAACAAATAAAACTAAATTTGAAATCTCTTTATATTTGGGATTTCTCTGCTTGCCAAAATTTAAATTTTGTGCCCCAGGGAGGACAGCAAGGCTCTGGAGAAAGGACACTGTAGTCATATTTCCTACTCACGTTAGACATTTGGCTTCTTACAAAAGCCAAACCCAAAGAAGGTACCTGTGAAGTAAAACGGTGAGAGTCCAAATTCAGATGGGAAACAAAGGCAGTTCCCTTTCCACTTCTGCATAAGAACTGAGACATTTCGTGTTGTTGCCACATGCTGGGGGAAAAAAATAGAAGGATGTGGACTTCAGCTGCATGATTCACTCTTCCAAGGCTCACTTGCTGCTTCTTTCCTTCCTTCCTCACCAGTAGCTTTGAAAGTCAGGGATAACAAGATTATTTGCTTGCGTGTACCATGGCTCTCATTGGCGTATGGTTTACTCTTATACACATGGGTGTAAGAGGGAGGAGGAGCAGGTGTGGATGGATTCAGCTCCAAGTACTTCTCCCTCTCCCTTAGTACTGTTCTTCCAATTCCTTTGACTTTGATTTTCTAAATGAACATTAATGACTTAATGCCTGTTGGTGTTTGTTTTTCTTTCATTTCTCCTTAGGTTTGAAAGCGTTAGTGACTTTACCTCAGAGCTAGAAGACAGTGATGATCCAACAGCTTATGTCACCAATTTGACATACTACCACCTGGTTCCATTTGAGACTGACATTCTGGACTGAGACTGCTCAAGGATGCAGTCAGCCAGCATCCAGCCAACCTCTTCATCTATAGGCTCTGCTATCTCTGGCATTGCAACTCTGTGAATAAGGCTGTGCAGACAAAACCAACAGCAGAGAAGCTGCAGCAAGTACGCCACAAAGCTGATTTTGTAGTGTGGTCCTCCGTTGTGTATTATGGAGACATCTTGTAAGGAGGTTACTGCTTGGCTGTTGACAACAAACTCGTTTTCTGTGAAAGAAAAGCAGCAGAGGCCTCTTGGGGCTCAAGGAAATCTCTACCGTGTCTGTGGGAACTACCACTCTGATGCAGCCATCAGAAACTTGTGCTGTGGTACTCTGTCAGCTGTGCTCCTCGGCTTGCAGTGCAATTTGAGGCTTCCTCTTTTAGGATACCAGCAGAAACTTCCCCAGATGGCGTGACCACGCTTTTTATGATGTGCAAGCAAGAAGACAAGCAAACCGGCTGAACTTTGTCAGTTCCCTCTGCGGTTGCTTAATGGAGGTCTTGTGGGTCGCTTTTTGCTCAGCTACTGGTTGATTGGTGCCTTACACGAGATGTCAGAAATACCATTGAGTGCCTCCAGGAAACAGAACACATGAGCTGATGGCTTTACTTCTTTTAATCATGGGCTTTTATATGATCACTGAAAGGGTGACTGCTCTTTCCTGGAATAGTAAAGCAGGTAGCAGCTGGCATTGCAATGGACTGTGCATGATGTAGGGTACCCCTACAATTTCAGAACTCTGGAAAGCTGATGGGAAAGCTGAGCTGCTCTGCTAAGAAGGGTCAAGGCTATGGCAGGCACTTTGATACAACTTTTTTTTTTTTATGTGGACCAGCATATGTGAATGGTGCTTACAGTTGTTTACATCAGAGAAATAATTCCCTATGCATATTTCTTCCCAGGGTTGGGAAGGAAGACAAAAAGATTTATGTTGTATTTGGACTGAAAAAGCCTGATAAGCTGTATTGTGTCTACAGTGGTAGGAAAAACACTTGTTCCACTGCCAACCAGTCTCAAGGAGTCTGTCTAACTTTCCAAGATCTGCCTGGAGAGGTCGTGTAATGCCATGGATTTCAGCAGAGATAGGACAGTGGGAGCAAGAGTGGGATTGGAGTGCAGCCTCTTGACTAGTGTGATGTTAAAGTCTCCTCAGTCTTTCTCTAGCAGAGCACTCCGAAGTCCTTGGTCTCACTACGAGTGCTCAACACTTGCCAACATGACCTTTCATTGAGCTTTTTGCAAACTGTTTGCAAATCTGAATTCAAAGGGATTGAAGTGGGAAGGGATGCGTTTTGGATGGGTTTCTTGGAAAAGAGGCTTGCTTGGTCCCGAAAAAACTGATACAACTCCCTTCTGCAGACTTTTCATTTCTATCTGTAGAATAACAGTCAAACAGAATTTGTTAATGTAAATAATAAATTATTGAGGATCCTAATTCTTTTACACAGTATGTTTTTAAAATATATTTTAATGAAATAAAATAAAACTCACCTTCAGTACACTTCTACTGCTTAAAACAGTGGCTTCATTTTTTTTTTTCCTTTTTATTTGTGGGCACTTTCCCAGACATGTCTAATCCTCTTTTTTTTTCTTTTAGTTTTGGAAACAGGATGAATTTTGGCAATTTCTGTGCTCCATGTGCTACTCATACTGTAGACATGGTGTGTATCCATATGGAACCTCTCTGCCTAGCTGTTGATCTTGTGTCTAGGTGTGTGTGGTTTAATGCCACTTGGTTTAGTGGAGGAATTCTGCATTTTCAAGACCATCAGTGAAATCAAACCTGGCAATTATTTTTTTTGAAAATAAAGCAGACTGTAAAGGTAAATTGTAAAGGTAAATTTCTAGAATAGAGATATGTTATCACTCATGCAAAGGCTTTCTGAGCAACCTCTTGAATTAGAATCGGGAATGGTTTTTATTTGTTTGTTTGTTTTACTCTCATTAGTTTTAACTCTTCTGTCAGTTCTTCTAGTTAACCATGGTGAAGTAGAAATAGCACCTAGTAGACCTGTGCATTGGAGTGGGTGTTGGACTATTTTATTTCAATTCCTGACCTTGCTGTCAGCCTACTGTGTTTCTTTGGTCTCCCTATCACTGAGTTTTCCTTGAGTAATATTTTGAAAAGCAGCGTCATTGGCTTGTGATGCAGTATTGTCCCCTGATTAATTTGAATTTTTCTATGAATTATTAACCACATGATAACTACTTATCTTTTAAAGCACTTTAAAATGTATGTATTAAAAAATAAATATATAAGTATTGCTAATTTTTAAAATGTACAACCAAATTCCTTATATGAAAACCAGCTGAATGCCAGAGCCCCGTGAGGGCTGGTGGAAGCAGGGGCTCCCATGGGGCTGTCAGGGCAGAGCTGGGCAGCCAGGGTGTGTCCCACCACCCTGCCAGGAGCAGGGAACCAGGGCAGTCTCAGGCATCAGGGACCTCCCTGAGGATGGGGATGGGCCAAGGACAGGCCAGGACGTGGGTCTGCTCTAAGGAGTGTGAAACCAGCCTTGCTGCAGTGTTCCTGGGGCTGGGGGGGCTCACATGGTGACCTGCACCATGGGCAAGTGTGGGAAACCCAGGGCCCGGCAGGGACAGCCAGACCTGCGAGTGCCCTTGGGGCCCAGATGATGAATGCTCAGGATTTTCGTCCTGCATGTTTTGGAATTTTTTTTTTTTAATTTATTTTTGCCATGTACCCTTATATTCTGGGGACCTGAAATATGGTGCAGAATTCAGTACTTGCTGTGTTATTGCATCCGAAAAACCCCAAACAAACAAACAAACAAACAAACATCAGTCTTTCATCCTTTAAGAAAAATGTAGCTGAAATAAAATTTCATGGTTTAGATTTCTAAACAAGACCTCTCCCCTGTTCAGGCATTGTAGCAGGCAAAATCCCGCATGCCCAGATCTGCAGAGCCCTGTGAAAAATATCTTGGGACGTGCAAAGTGCTGCCATCCAACTGGGTGATTGGTCTGTGGTTCTTCAGAAACATAACAGTTAACATGTAATTTTTAGAATTATCTGTTGGTTAACCTATCGATGACTCTAATGGAAACAAGTGGCACAAGAATTTTATCCCCAAGCTCCTCTTCACAATGCAAAGATAATTCCTATATAAGAGCTGTGTTGTTAAAAAGCTGGTCTGTATTGTCTCTGGAGCTTTGGCTGCTCCCTTTGGCACGCTGCATGGGGGTCACATGTACCAGTCCTGGCTATTAGCTTCGTGAGCAGAACAGAGTTGAAGTATGCTGGTATCTAGTGAAGGAGCAGGAGGTATGTGTCTCTTGGCAGGAACAGTGATGACAAAATCATTCGGTTTTTATTTTTCAAGTCATGAAATATGCTGGCATTATAATGTTGCCAAGTCTTATAAGAGTTAGGGAAGAGAAAGTGTATCACACAATGCTATGTTTTGTCCACCAGTCTGTTATTTTTTTGTTACATCAAATACTTTTTAAAAGCTCGGTCTTGGATTCCAAGGCCATTCTTTATAACAGCAATAATCTATAGCTCAGCAACAAACTAAAAAAAAAAAAAAGAAAAAACAAAAGAACATTTTCTAATGGCTTACTATAATAATATCCATTCCTGTTCCAGTCAACTATCTCTGAACTCCCTTTCCCACACATACACAAATTTTCAGGCTATTTTACCTATCATCTTTCATCAATGTAACTGCTTTCTTATGGAAACGTTCACACCCTGAAGTGCAGTTCCCAAGTTTTATAGCACACAGAGCGTTCCCATTTTCAGTACTGTCAGGTAATTTCTTCTAGCTCTAAAACCATTCTCATTTTAATTAACTTTGTTAGTAATACATGCTTTGGGGGATTCAGGTAAGGGCAAAATACCAAGGTAACATTCATAATATATCTAGATTCAACAAATGGAGAATTTGCATTTACCTAAAAGTCCATAGCAGCAGTGAAGATGTGGAAATTGCTGAGATGCATTTACTATTGAACTGTATGAATTCAAACTTTCTGGGCTTTCCCAATCCCTGTTATCATCTCTGTATTTCTTACAAATGATGTATATAACCCCACTGTGCCCTGTTGAAAGAAAGAACAACTTGAACTTTGGTGTCACAGAACAGGAGATGGGACTCTAAGAGGTGGCTAAGACAGAATTTTTCAGGGATTCAGGGTTTTTGTCCTGGCAGGACATCTAGCAGGCAGATGCCTTGCACCATAGTAGAGGAGTTGCTACAGACTTGGTTGTTGTTCTTCACTTTAAAGGCTGCTGTTAGGGGAACCTGCCCAGGTAAGTATTTGGAGAAAAGCTCCCTATTCTCTAAAAATACCTTGTCTAACTGCAGAGTAGTAAAATTAATTTTCTGTTGTCTTGTGAGGCTACCTACATGTCTGAACTGGAGATCTGGCTGGTATGAGATTGTCTCTCAGCTGCACAAGGGCCCACTACCTCCAGAAAGTACTGGATTACACCTCAGCCCCAGCCTGGGCTGCGGAGATGCCTTCAACACCCCTCTTCTAGTCCTCAAATTCTCTTAAACAATTTTTAGAAACTTTTAGATAGAAATGACAGCTGATATACTGGCAAGAAGAAAATCCAAATGTGAACACTGAATTTTGATTAAAAGCATCCCAGCATCAGCTCTGTGTGTGTTTTTTCAAGTGAACTTCAAAAAATAAAAGTTATTAACTAAAATCTTTTACAGCATATGTTGGTGCTCCATGTAAAACCTTGCCTGTCCCTTTGCTACAGCTGTTTCTGACACAACCTGGGAAAAACACTTGGTGGCAATTGCAATGTGTGTGTTTATAAGGCTCTGTGAACCACTGAGACTCCTTTGGCTGCCCTGGCATCTCACAGGAGGCTCTCAACTTCTTGGAGGCACTTGGTCCTCTCTACAAATCTCTTTGCAGTAACCTTAAAATGCCTCCAGTGTTCTGGGGGGCTCCAAGCAACTTTAATAATTTCCATTAGTAAGTTACTTCATTTAGCATTGTAGTTTAGTTTGGAAACCATCTGCAAGTAATTCTTGTTTCGCTGTATCACCTTGTACCGGGCAGGCTGGAAACAGAAATAATTACATATACCAGAAGCCAACTTTGCCATGTAAAATGAAAAAACAAAAACATCAGCACCACCACGAGCAAAACAACCATTGTCCATTTTTTTCCCTTGTCACCATTAAAATTAAGTTGAACAGATTCCATGACTTTTGAATGAACATGCACTCATTTCAAAAAAGAAATTTCCTGATTTTTGCCAAGTTTCCTTTTGTCTCATGGGAGCTGGCTTCAGCAGTTTAGCACAGTGACACAAGCTACATTCAACCATCTTGAAGTGACCTTCAGATAGAAAAACAACCAGTGGGTGTATGTGGAAGGAGGGGTCAGAAAGCACTAGGATGGCTTGGAAGGAGAGGGACTGATAAATAAGGGAAGGACTGCAATGCAAACAGAGATCTCCAGGAATGGTTTCAGTCTTAAAGCTGCAGTAATTCATCTTTGTCAGAGTGGAGCTGGGCTTGTGTGCTCGTGTATTGGCAGTGTCCAGGTACTGAATCATGCAGATCCTCACCACCATTCTGTAAGGAACAGTGTTAGCCCTAGCTGGTTTTGTTGAAAGGAGGAGATGTCTGATCAGGTGCCTTTGCATAAGATGAATGTGCTGAACTTTTGGAAACAGACATTTTGCAACAACAAAGTTTTATGATTGCTTCCTTAAAGCACCGCTCAGATCATGTAGAGGGTTTAGTAATTCTGTTTCAATTAGTTCCCCGTGCACCTTATAGTGTATACTTCATGTCTATATGTGTAGGATTAAATATGTAGGTGAGGGTGCTCACAGCTTGGATTGCCTTGATCACCCACCGCACCTGGGACCTCACCCACATCCTCTCATCAGGGGCTCTGCTTCAGCTCAGCCCAGGGCCTTTATTATTCCTAAGATGGACTACAAGAGTAGTTGACCCTAGACCTGCTCCTGAGTTGTTGTGGAGATTTCCTGGGCTGCCCTCTGACGTGATGAATGTAGTGCCTGATGCTCACTGGGTGACTGTTGGGAGGTACTGTTTGGAGGTGACGTTGTCACCACCCTGCTTTGTTCACAGTGAGTTTCACTGTTTTGCTTATTGTGATAAACCTCATCTTTACAAGCATTCCTGATATAAGCATGATTTTTCCTTTTACAGGGACTCAATTCCCAGAGATGTCTACAGAGACTGCATGTGTGGGAACATACTCTTTGTACAACATGTGAGTTAATAGTATAGTTATCTTGTTCCAGAGAATATGGCTGCTTGATGACTCAGCTGCCAGAAAACACTGATGTGACATTGATATTTATGATAAATGTTGCCCTGGTTTTTAGAATAAAATGACAACATCTGTTCACATGTAGCTTCCAAAAAAATATCAATTTACAGGCTTTGAGGACTGGGAGATTTGCTTGTGTTCCTTTCTGATTCCAGCCTGTATTGGTAGAAAATTTATCAATGGGTAGTTCACTTGAAACAGCTTATTGGCATCCTCTCTCTGTAGACTTAGTAAATATCTAATCCAGCAAACAAGCTGACATTAAAGTAATCACAAATTTGAACCCATATTGGCATTATAACCTGTGGCTCCAGGTAGTAAATACGATCATTGCTGGAGAGAGAGTGGAGGTGTTCCCTGGCAGGAGGTCCATAAAGGTCAGGGCTTTGATAGGTGGGACAACACTATGGAGCCTGCACAATCACTGGTGCTGGTCATGATGAATGTGCAAGCAATACATTTCTCAGAAAGAACAATTTTGGTCTCCCTTCTACTTAATAACTACTGAAGTGCAGATGGGAAAATATCAAAATACCCCGGGGTTTAGTTGTGAACAGGTTAAGAGGGTTGGGAGTACCACTCCTCAAGTTGAGGAGACAACAGGGACATTTGACCAATCTGCATTGAAACGTGTAGAACTGCAGTTTCTGAGCTGTGAGAAGATTCATGATTAAATTTGTCTCCTTTGTGCTTAGCAACCTGAGAATTGATAAAGGTGGCAGGTCGGCTGTGGAGGATGGGTGATTAGATGCATGATTGAGGGGAGAAGATGGAGCTAATGTGTATAAGTGGATGTTAGTGAAACAGGAACAAGAATGCTAGTCGAGGGATACAGTAACAAGTACTATAGCAATATATAACCTGCAGGACTTCAGCTTAAGATGTCTGAAGCATTTGCATCGAGAACAGACATTATTATTCATAAAGGTACAATGCCAGACAGGATTTTTATGAAGCAAGCAACAGGGCAAAGAATTATACATCTCAATGAGTCAGAAGAGAGTTGCAGAGCAGTTGCAAGACCCATTAATAGCTGTGAAGGAGGATGGACATCTTTCGGTCTATATCCAGTTAGATGCCCTCACTTGGAAACCTCCCCTAACACATTTATTCATCTGAAGAGGGAAATTATGCTCCTTGTACGTGGTGCTGTTATCATTCTGGTCAGTGAAGCAGCCTCCAACATAACACACATCAAATGGGACTCCAGGCTGCTGTGCTAAAAATACCTGTCCACAGCTTATCACTGCGGGGGAGGGCACAGCTACAGATTAGAAACAGACACCCACAGCACTTCCGAATGTTGAATTCTTGATTAAAGGAGATGTATGTGGCACATATTTGGAAGAACTGTTACTCTGGGAAAATTAAAGCCTGTAGTGAGCTTTCTAGAGCATAGGAATGATTTTCCCAGGTGGGAAATGCAATTTCCCACCTGGCTGTTGCCACACTTCAGAAAGTGGTGAAATTGAATTTCTGCTTAGATCAGGACTCAAGGTGTCTCTGCTCTGCACAGTCCTACATGGTGTTTATCTATCAAGCTATTCCCAAATAACTCACCTCTAAATTGGTGTCAGCACGAGGCTTGTAGCAGGGTCTACTACTCAGTCACCCGCCTTAAATCTGCAGTGTGGTCCATGAAATGTAAGGCTTGTTTATGATCTCTCTTTAGAGATCTAAAAATCTCTCTTTAGATCTGGCACAACAATTTAAACCTTTAGAATTTCAAGGACCTGAGAGAAAGGATATGACATGCAATGAAAAATAGTGATTCCATAAGGCCTCTTCCTGTGACTATGACATGTTGTCTAGTTTTATGTAGTAAATATTAAGCCCTTTCTGGGAGTCTTTTGGACCAGAATTCCAAGTCCTTATTCCATTTAATCTGCAGAGCTGAGGACTATCTTGTTATCCATTTTAATTATTATTATCAATAACCTTTCCCATGTTCTGGATAGATACAGTATGAAATTCCCTGTTCAGAAGCCAAGTCAGGACACTCAAATGCAGGACTAATGCTAAAATTTGAAAGTGACAAAATCACCATGCTTGTTCTCATTTCACCCTGTTAATGCCAGTGCTGCTTAATCTTAGAGATGACACTGGAATCTGATTTAAGATAAATATTTTAGGCAGCTGAGCTAAACATTAACAGACATGAATGTGGGTATGCCAGCTTTTTTTAAGGGACAGATGTTGCAGGGAATTGTGTTTTATTAAGTGCAACTGACATGAAAGGGCTGGGGGGAGAAAACACGAAACTTTGAGGTAGAGAATTCCTTCATAAGCTTTACTATATTCCTAAAATCACTACCAACAATATCAGTTTAAAAAAAACAACCCACAAATAGTGTTTCAGCCTCCAGGCCTGGTTTTCCATATATTTTTATGCATGCCATCATGGCAAGACTTTTCTTAAGACAATTTTCACCCTGAACAGTTTAATTATAAGAAGACATATTCTAAGTTTTCTTTTTTTCCCCCCTGATGTTTGTATCAGTGTTTTTCTCTCTGCTTCTCTCTTGTCACTTTACCACTAAGAAAGGCGCAACAAAAGAGAGAGGAAGGAGAGAAGGGGGAAAAATATGTATTTTAAAATGCAGAGCACTGTAGAACTGCATTAGTTTTCTTAAATAGAATCAGGAAAAATGACAAGGTATTTTAATATCATAGGTGGGGTTTATGTCAATAAAACCTGGTGTTTTGATGACCTGTCTTTCCAAAGTGCTCTCCCTGCTTCTGTGGCCCTTGCAGAAGTTCACTTACAGCTTGCTGAAACATGGCTATAGAGCTTAGATTGTCTTTTATTTTTAACATTCTGTGCCTCTATGTGTAGCTCAACACACAGTTATCAAAACTGTATTAGCGTTCTTTTTTAAGGCCATTTGATAATTAGTACCGTAGGAGAGAATTTTCTAAAGCATAGTCAGTGGAAGACTACAGGCCATTTCCTTTGTAGCTTGGCATAGTAAAATTGTTGCCAAAATACAGATTTTTTTTTTTTCTTTTTTTAAAGGAAGACCTGCTTGCTGAGGCTACAAGCTGGCTACATTGACATGGGCCTTGTAATGTATTATAGTCACTAGTAAATTTTTGTTACTTCAGAATGAAAAGCTGTTTTCTGGAAGTTTTTAAGTGTGTCTTTACAAGGCTTAGGGATGATATCTGTTGCCCAACCATATACTAGTGTGTTTATACATGTTGAACACAGAGAAGGACTATAATCTTTTCTATAGAAGGTTTTCTACAGAAAAGCTCATCTTGTTCCTGCTCTGTAAATGAAGCCTCTTTCTTAACTTGCTAAAGTCAATGGCAAACTTCCAAGTTTTCCCAGCTCCAGTCAGGGCTGTTGCTGACATTTGTTACAGGCAGGGAGGGAGGGAGGAAGGAGCATTCTTTTGTTCTCTGGAGAAAAGTTTAATCCCTTTTTAGAGCAAGAGAGACTGACAGGGAACAGTTAAGCAACCAGATCAAGGTCATGCACAGAGAATGTGTGTGGTGTACACAGCCACTGAGCCTCCTCTGCTAACACCAGAATAAACTGGAGGTCCCCTTTTTCTTCCTCTCCACATCTCACTCCAAAACCATTCCTCAGGTTTAATCATCATGAGTTTGAAACTTATTATTATAATATAATACAAATATGAAAATCAGATATGAAAATGAACTGGTCCTCCTTCCAGCCTGTCTGCCATTTAGCAATGAGCCTGAGGCTGCTGCACAGGGGACTGGAAGCCAGGAGAGAAGGTGAAGTAAAGTAGGTAGGACAGTGCCCTCGCTATGGGTTTCAGGCAGAGAGGGCAGAGTCAGTCGGGTGATGATGACCAGGAGCAGCCTGGAGTCCAACTTGCCAGCTGAGTCCACTTATGGACTCATAACTGGGAAGTTATGTTACTGGATCAGGGTTTGGATTTGCGAGGGGCAAGGGTGGACACAGGGCCACCAACAGCATAGCTTGGGCAGGGTCCAAGAGCAAGGGCTTGAGCTTAAAACTCTGGAAGGAGCAGAGGCCCCCATTAAGGCTTCTCCCAGCTCTGCTCCCAGCAGTCAGGTTCAAGGTCACACAGCTGCACCGTCTCAGAGCTGGCCTTGGGCAGTGGCTGTCAGAGCCCTGGGAGGAGGAGGAGAGTCTGCAGGGCCTTACACCAAGAACAAAAAGTTCACCAGAGGGCTGGTGGAGCCAGCTGTTAGCCATATGGACAAGACTGCTGCAGAGATGATTATTTGTGTTTGCGTACTGTAGAAGAAGTTGGGGAGATTCCCTACGCCATTATTTTTAGCAGTGATTCAGCAAATGATAAGCCTAAAATTTGAATTAATTATGAAACAGGTTGAGGTACAAATAAAAAAAATGAAAATTAGCTGATTGACAGGGCTGGTACTAATCACCCAAGTGCTCTGGAAAAGCTCAAGGGTAGACTGAAAAATGATCTGCTGAATTTGAGAGATGGATAGTATGATAGCAGATGAAATTCAGAGCAGGTAACTGTAACTCCTGGGTAAAAGTAATCTTGGCTTCACGTATAGTATTCTGAGCTAAGACTTTGTTATTGTAACATAAGAGTGAAATTGTGGGTTTATAATAGTTCCACGAAACCATCAGCTTAGTGCTCAGTAGCAATGGAATAAAAGATTAAATACTATTACTTTGTGGAAAGACAACAGAGATAAAAAAGGTACTGCTTGTTCCCAAGGTTCACTCCCTCCAAGCAGTTCTGATCCTCTCATCTCAAGATGTATTACAGCAGAAGAAATTCTGAAGAAAGGTAATGTGTGTGAGCAAAGGTATGAGATTATCTCTTTCAAGGAACAGTTAAGTAGGCTGAGCTTTATATTGTCCTTTTCCAAGGGTGGATGGATGATATGATTGAGATCTACAAAATTGTGAGTGACATAGGAGGGGGGGGAACAGAGATTGACTGATTGTTATTTCTTCTCACATGAGAACAGGGGTCCATCAAGTGACACTAGTAGGCTCAATGCAAACAGAAGGTGGTTGTTCATGTGGAGTGAACGAGGCTTCTTGTACTGCCTGCCAAAGGATGGTTTGGAAAGGAGCCTGGAAAAGTGTTTGGCATAGAGCTTCTTTGAGCTTTACTGTCTAGATAAACCAGGGAATCCTCTAAGGCTGGGGAGAATATTAGGGTGAAAGTGCCTTCCAGTGATACTTGTTTTTTACCTCATTTACAGGTACTGTTGGAGGCAGAAAACTGAACTAGGTGGACCAAGGTCTGCTCAGGTATGACTCTACCTTTGTTATGATTTTACTCAGGAGCATGCCTTTATTTTTTATTTCTGAAGACAAAAATCTAAGTTATTTTTTTGAATTCAAAGTACATCTGTCCTAGGCATGATAAAAGGTTGTCATTTACTCATAAAACAGAGGACTTTGTCTAATGCTAACTGTCCAGTGAGGAAGGTAACCAGCCTGACAGTTAACCCTCCAGCATGAAAATACTGTGTTTTTCTCCTGTCTTGCATTTATGAAGATGCTGTCTTTCTCTTTGTGTACAACCTTTTTAAAATGTTTATTCCTTTACATCCTTCTGCTTTTGCGTTTTGAGGGAATTTGCCATGAGTGGTTTCCATGGTTACGAGGATATGGCTGCTCTTGGAGTGGGAAGTCTGCAGAGAGCAAATACAAAAACCAGTGCATCTGGGACATGGTAAATGTGCTTTGTATCCGTAACGGCCATTCTGCCCTAGGTAAAAGCCAATATGAAATTGGAAAAATAGAGGTTATTCTTAACCCCCTTGTCTTACTGTGAAATGTAGCCCTCTCCTTTACAATTAGGTCTTTTTAGATTGCTGAAAGCACTCTGATTTCTGTGGTCTCTTGCGTATTAAAGGGCAGGAAACAGGCTATGTTGCAAAATATGCTACTAAACCAAGTTGTGCAGTTTTCTTGTGTAAGAAAGAAAAGGGCTTTCTCTCTCTTATTCAGAATTGTACAGTTCAATTTTGGTTTTTCCTCCAAATAAAATGGAGGAAAAGGCTGGAGTTTTGGCAGAGATGCAGTGGTTCTCTCCTTGTCTTTGCACTTCTTAGTAGCATGGGCAAATACTTGAGACTCTGGCCAGCTCTTTAGAGCATTTGTTTCCTTGAACCCAGGAATAACACTGGGCACATCTACAGGGGTGCAGGGCAGGTACAAAAATCTTCTTATGAAGAAGCTGTATTGAAACACAGAGTTTGTTTTAAGCCTGAAGCAAACCTTGGTTCCATGGCTGTCACTGAAGAAGCCACTGGCTCTGCTACAAAATTTGAGGAAGCCTTCACCACAAATGCAGAGGGTGAGTTAGCATGTCTTTCTGAAAAGGTCAGTACAGAGCCTCTGCACACATTTGTAGGCTGGAGAGAGGAACTTAGTGGATAACTAATCCACGCTTTACAAAAACTTTTTATTCTGTAGTCGTAATTGCCAATCGGGTAACTTTGGTTAACGTTCTCCTGCAAGTCCTGACCGTAGTGAGGAGAAAGGGGAAAGCAAAAGAAATAAAGGAAGCAAAATCCTACATTAGAAAGTAAACTTGGTGCCTTCTCTTCTTCCTCCAGAGTTTAACTGTAGCACTTTAACACAGAATTGATTATCTGAGCAAGCATCAACACAAATTTCAAGGTGAGTGCAGCTGCATCTCATGGATGTTGATAAAAACACTCAAGGGATAAACTGATGTTCCAGGCAAGACTATCAAAGAATTTATTCTAATTTGCTCTATTTTCATTAATTATTATAAGTCCTTCATTTAACTACAGTCAGACGTGAGCCTTTTGGCTAAATACACGCAAAAATCCATCTCATTTTTAAAACATATTTTTTTCTTATGAAGCCCAAGTTGCAGATGTCTTTTTGTTTGCAACTTCTGCAATACAGCTCTACAGTACTTGAGAAAAATAAAATGAGTTTTTGATGGAAGACGCGGCCAACCATTTAGGGGAGCTTACTGAGCAGTAGAACATCACAAATGGCCATAAATATTCAAATCTCAAAGCAAGATATTTGCAGGCTTCTATATTTCAATAAAATGATTAAAATGAATGCCTCACTATTTATAGAGGGTGGCAGCTTAACACCATAAGATATTCATATTTAATAGAGTGCTCTTGTAATGCTGCCAGTGCTTAAGAGTTAAGGAACGACTTGCTGTGATGGATGAGCTTCAGCTGGGCACAGCTTGCTGCTGATGCTGACCCACAACAACCACCTGCCAGCCATGAGGTTCTCCTGACAAGGCCGCTACCCACTGATGGGAAGAATTTTTGGCAGATATTTATTGATGTTGTTAATCACCTGACAGAGATGTCTACGGTGGTCACTTAGTAATGCTGCCGGCAGCCAAAGGGCACAGTAGTAAAACCGAATTTGGGGAGAATTGGACCTGCTCCGAGATATGCTGTAGTAACTGTGTGTGTGCCTCTGTCAACTAGCATTTGGCTGGCTCTGTGGGGTTTTATCCCTTTTACTTCACAAAATAACCACTTACAACTTTGCCTGCAACTTTGATAGACATTCAGCAGTCCTGAAAAAATGGGGGAGCTGTTCTAGCTCCACAGAAATCTAGGTGGACCTCTAGGAATCAGTGGTGGAGGGTACAAAAAAAAACAAATCAAACCAAAACAGGTCAACTAGCAACCCAGAAATGCTTCTGCAAAGGACAGTTTAGGTCCAAGCAGTATTTGTGGTTGGTTTTTTTCACTATAATAATCTGTTGTGAGGGGAAGCTCTGCCAGCTGCATGTTAAATTAGATGACTAACATCTGTCACATGCTCACTAAATCAAACATATATGATATGGAACCCTCTACCGAATCTAGTGGTAATTAGGATCTGTAATGAGTGTTATTCTCCTTTCAACTAATATAAGCAGGGTAGACTTTTTCAGTAATATCTAAGTGACTGAGGAACTTACATCTGCTTTTCCAAAAGCAGCTTAGAGACAGGGAAGCATTTCACGGGATTGAAATGTCGTGCAAATAGCAGTAGCAGTGACTACTTTTTTAAACTGGGACACAGGCCTGGCTGCACTGGAACTGTTGACTGGCTTAAGTCTGTTATTTCTTCTATAGAGAGTTTGGTTATCAGTGGGGTAATGTGATGGGATTACTTTGGCTTTCAGTCCTTTTTTCTGGCTTGCTCTCTCCCCTGAAACACAGATGACTATTCTGAAAGAGTACTACACTTGAAAAATGAGTCACTGTTCCAGAATCAAAGCTCCCTCCTCTCAAGATTATCCACCCAAATGAACCTGCAGTACTTGAGTTTCTCACTGATCAGCTTCACTTCAAGATCCCTGTGATACATGGCATTCATTCCCTGTTGTTAGAAGGTCCTTTGGTTGCCTAAAGACAAATCTGCAAAACATAGTAAGGCTAGGTTTATTTTTTTTCATTCCTTCATTCGTCATTCCTTTTTACCCTTGGTCCTCTTTGTCTCTAGTTTTTGAATTGTGCTCTAGGATGACCCTGCTTGAGCAGGGAGGTAGGGTTAGATTTTTTGTTCTAGGCCAGCTGGAAAAGGTGCAGTTCCTTCTTGTTTGTACAAAGCAGAATTCATGTTTTCTAATGCAGCATTATGCTCAAAATCACAACTGTACATGCTATAGTACTTTTTTCCCATGGATTTCCTTCCACTCAATATTGGATGAATCTTTAAAAAAATGTTTTCTGTAAAATGAAAATAGAGAGTTTTAACTCATTCCAAATCATCTCCAGTGCAGACCAGACCACAGCTTGAAGCCTTGAAAAATTTGATGCAATGGGTTTACCATACATCTGCAGACATCCGTTACAATCTTAATCTTTTAAGACTGCTTCGGTGACTCCCTTTTGAATTAATTCTAAGGGCCCTCATATTCAGAGAATCACAGAATGAGTCAGGTTGGAAGGAACCACAGTGGATCATCAGAAGAGACTCTTGGCCTATGGCAAACAATTTTAATGAAGCCTTTTTTAGTAGTGAGATTTGCTCTGAGTTCTTTGTCTATGTAATAACTTTGTCTTCTAATGTGTGCAGTTCACAGGCTAACAGCAATGCCCTTTTTGGGGTGACGTGGAAGACATATTTTTAAAATAAATCCAAATATGTAGTGAGCGAGCCCATAAAAAACAGTCTTTAGGAGAAGTAGTGGAGACAGGGCTTCTAAAAATACAGGTGATACACAAGCTCAAGGAGCAGTTTTTAAATAATGAGAAAAAATTCTTCATTAAAGCCATTAAGGATCAATAACCATCTGTGTTGGTATGGACAAGGATGCAGCTCAACAGTGAGAGAAACGAATGTTTGACTTTGCCAGACAGAAACTTGCCCCTGCTCCCCTGCCAAAACCCATCCCAGATCTCCCTTTTTAATACACAGCCTCCCTGTTATGGGAGCTGGGGAGAATGCATGTATTCCAGAAGTCAGAGGATTCGATCCCCACATGGTATGACTTAGACCACTTAAGCTGGAGCCAGTGAAATGAAGACAAGCTCTAAGTACAGCTGAGAGGTGAGACTGTGTTTCTTGGGAGAAGCTGGCTTCAGTGGGAAGAAAGATCCTAACTCCTGCTTAACCCTTGCAAGTAGGCAACCTGTTTGTTGCATTATGCTGATGTAAGCTGTTTCCAGGATCCTGCCACTGCTATGAATCAGGCTGCCTCCTCTGCAAATCACTGCTCTAGTCAGCAGCACCTTGTCCCTGTGCAGAATGGTTGGTACCTGCTGAGCTCCTGCAGCTCCCATGTGAGTGTTTAGCAGCTCTCCCACAGTGAGGGGGACCACAGCATATGGTCTTCAAATCAGAGTGCTCTGCTGGTATTGTCTGATGAAAATAACTTCTGGTCATCCCAGGATACACGCTGAGTTGAATACACATTGCATAGACTATGGGATGCTTCTGGGCAATGAAGGTAAATACTCTTTTGCAGTATGTGGAAGGGTAGAAAAACTTGGAGCTGAAACCAAGTGTTGAAGCAGAGCTGAACATGTCTTGTGCTGAGCTCACTGTAGGAAGAATCGCAAAGGTGTTTCCTCCCTCTGGCTTCAGCTTTATCATTTAAGTTAACACATTTCATGAGGCTTCAGAAGCAGCAAGCAAACCCACAGAGGTAGAGCAGGGGGACACATGTATCTGAATTTCATTGGGTATAGTGCAGCATGTGGCTATTGTGTAAGAGATAGCAAATGAGTTACTTGTAGAAGTATTGCAGCCTGTTTTGAGGAAAAAGAGCTTTGGTTGCTGTAATCCAAAAAGCCTTCTGATAATAAGGATCACTGAGTCTCAGTTTAAGCCAGGCATCCTATCAGATCTAGTGTTTCCATTTAGAAATAAATGCCAGAAAAATCCTGATGTGTTATATTTCGAATGCAAAGGACATGTCTCCGTTCAAAGGAACCATAGCTACAGTGTTGATTTGATCTACCAGCATTAGCTGAGTATATGTTCTCTAGAAAATAGGTCACAAGAAGAAAGGCAGTTAAATTTAAAGAAAAAAAATATGAGCAGTAGTGACTAGAGAGATTAAGGTGTTCGGTAGACAAATGGCAGTCAGTGACAAGCAACCCTCTTTCAGTGGGGCATAAATATTAATGCCTTCCACATTCATGCTAGACAGCCTTTTATTAAAACCTACTAAATAAGGAAATTACAATCTTATTTCTTAGGTTGAAGGGCTTGGAGCCTACTGTGGCTTCCTAGTAGGAAACTGTATTGGGTCTGGCTGAGTCGGAGTTCATTTCCCCACAGTAGCCCTCACAGTGCTGTGCTTTGCTTTGGTAGCTAGAAGGGTGTTGACAACACACCGTGTTTTGGCTACTACTGAGCACAGCACCAACACTGTAACATTCCTCCCCCAGTTAAGGGCAAAATCCTGGGAGTGGACCCAAGTAGGCCACCTGACCCAAACTGACCAAAGGGATATTCTTTTGACATCATATGACGTCCGCTCAGATATAAAAGCTAAGGCAAGGAGCAGGAAGGCAGGCATTTATTGTCTCCAATGGCTGCCTGCTGAGGAACTGTCACGTGTGCTGAAGCCCTGCTGCTCGGGAGTGGCCGACCATTGACCATCGCTGCTCATGGGAAGTAGAGAATAAACCCTGCTACCTTTCACTTTTGCTTCACTTTTGCACGTACAGGCTTTCGCTTTACTTTTTACTTTAAATAAACTGCCTTATCCCAGCCCACGAGTTGTTTGGTTTTTGAGGGTTTTTTCCCATCTTACTCTCTCCCCTGTCCGGCTGGGAAGGGGAGCGATAGAGCAGCTGGGTGGGCACCTGGCATGGAGCCAGGGTCAACCCACCACAGAAATATGTAAAGCTGCTCTTGTAAATAGTCACTCTGGTCATTTGTGAGAGTGAGGAATTCACCGATCTATGATCTCACTTCCAAAATTTGACACATCACTTTTCAGGACAGCAGCTTATCAAATAAATATAAAATAAATGCTATCTTCATTTCCTTGCTGCAAATATTTGTTTATTCAGTAGCTGTATTCCCCTTTCTAGCTTTCTTTCTGTACCCATTCTATGAGAATAGACAGGACTCTTGCTTGAGTCCTTCCCTTTCCTCCTGTAGTGCTAGCAACAATCTCACATCCTCATCTGCCCTCAAGTTCCTCATCCTGGCAGAAGTACAAGTACACAGATGGATCACTGTCTCCAAGTAAGATGTGGTGGGCTGCCATATTTGGGTTAGTAAGATGCTGTGAGACTTTAATCCTCCTGTGTCTCTTTGGGTTTTGTGCAAAATACAGCTGTCTGTCTTAGAAGCATCCCCAAAAAGATTCTGCTCATCTTCCCAAAATGTGTTAGACGTGCTTTGGGCATAGCAAACACTTCTAGCTAGGAGAGAAAGACAGCAACTACCGTTTAAAAAGGAAAGCTCTGTTTTCACCTGAGGTGAGGGTCTGGGACTTCAGGGGAAGGCCTGTGGACTGTGGAATACAGGAGGCAAGTGGATGTGATCTAAATTCCTCTGTGTCATGGTGGCCTGTGATTGCAGGGAGCTGATTTTTATGATCTCAGTGGTTAGAATCACTGAATCACAAAATCACAGAATATTCTGAGTTGGAAGGGACCCACAAGGATCATCAAGTCTAACTCTTAAGTGTATGGCCCGTGTTTCTGATGGCTCTGTTCTTTGCTTTTCTGCTTAGGTCTGAATTACTTGAAATGGATACTTACGTGTTGCCAAACCTGAATGGGACTTAAAAAGAGACTTGTTTTTTTTAAGGACGTGGTTCATGTGGAGTGGGGTGGTGTTACTGAGCCCTTCAGGCAGCTCTGTTAAAAAGGGTCAGTGAAGATACCTCCACTGAGTGCCAAAGGAGTGCGTTACAACACATTATGTGTGCTCGGGGTGCCTCTTGCACTGCGTGCCTTCCCACTGTCCTTGGCAGTCCAATCTGCCCCCGGTACCTGCTTTTCTGACGCCCTTAAATAAGGGGGTAGCTGTTACATAGTAAGAGACTCATCCTACTCACTGCAGCTGTATTTGTATTCTGTGTCTTCCGTACTTCTGTTTTCTCATTTTTATTATAATTGTCAGATAGTTTTCCTTGTAATAAGAAAGGACTTCTGTGATATTGAATTACTTCCTAACTAATACATTAATTCATCAGTTTAAGGAATATAGTTTTAAACATTTTAGGTGATATACTAAATATTGTGATTACACATTGTTCCTGTTTGCAGTTATACCCTAACAGTCACAACATGGCAATCTGGAAAGAGTCCACCATGTCATTTTTATCAGTGTAGTGCTGTTACTAGGGAAAATTTGAATTTAGGATTGCCCTTTTCTAGTGTGATTAAAAGAATGAAATTATTCATAGAGTCAGATATAAATTTTTGAGTTAAATATATGTACACAGGCATTGTGTATATTTGTGTATCTATATGTACATGTGTATTTGAATATTCACCAACATTTCCATATGCTGAAGAAGCTTTACACTTTAAAGGGAGATTCTGAAAATTTGGATTTAAGTACTGGGCCAGAATTAAAATCAGTTCATTTCATTAACTATGTCCCAAATGTTGCATTTTCTTGGCTGCTTCTTACTTTGCATTTATCCCCATGGAAGAGAGCATAAGACTCAACCAATACACCTAACACGTTATTTCAAATACATGGTGTATTGAGGCATAGGCTTGATGGAATTTCTCAAAGGTATTACTTTTACTGACATCATTTGTGCTCTCACACAAAGCGGCAGCAGTATGAAGTAAGGTACTTCATGGAGGAGCTAGCCTGTATTTACCCAGACAAAGCTCTTCTGGCTGAATTCAGAACCACAAAGACCTATCAGTAGAGTTAAGAAATCTATAACATAGCTTGCCTCTGAGAATGACCTAAAAGACCTGTGCCTCAAACCAGCTGTTCTCAGTGGATTCTCTGTCCTTCCTGTGGCCCTTAATGAAGGGGCTAGATGGTACTTCAGTGCATGAGTTTCTATATGACCTTCCAAAATCAAAACGTATGGGCTGATTCAATCTCACTTGCTCACAAGAGTTTTGGGCTTCTGTAAGTGTGTTGTCTCTCAGAGAAGTGGTTTTCTTGACCATCATGTTGCACTGCCTGGCTGTTGTTGCTGCTGCTGCCTCATCACGTAACTGTGCAGGTACCCTTGGCAGTGGTGGGAACACAGCTGTAAATGAGGCACTGGTGAGTCATGCTCAGTCTCACAGGAAGACAACTATCTTCTCCTCTGTGTCTATGCATTGCAGTTTGTTTAGAAACCCCAGGTGAATCAACGCAGTAGTTCTGGCTGGTTTTCTGTTGCTTCCTGCCTGTCATGAATCTCAGTAGACTGGGGTATAACAGAAAAATTTATAGAAAAATTGTAACCTTTCATCAAGAAACAAGCCTGTTTCTATAGTTCTGTGCTGGCTGATGGCTCTTCATTAGTTTAGACTGGTGATCTTAGTATGAAAGGACTTGGCCTTCATGAGAGCTTCAGGAGACTGTGAATGTAGTGGGAATTGTAGGAGGAAAAGCAATCATCTCATTGATTGAAGTAATCAATGAAATCATCCTTTTCATTCCAGCTATTTCAGTCATAAATATGACATCATTCTCTCCACGATCTACTAGAAAGAGGTATTTTCTGTGAGCATTATTCAGTCAGAGGTTTTGCAGGAGATCGTGCTTGTATGTTGGCTACTGGTTCACTCCAAAGCTTGATGTGTTCATGCAGTAGCTGATTTGGGGTGGCAGATTATAGCCATGAGGAAATACTTGCAGAAACTGTGTTTTTACACTGATCAGGACTAGAGTTTTGGTACTAAAAGTAATTTGAATAACAATAAAGATCAATGTCAAACTGAGTGATGAAAAGAGGTTTACGGCAATAAGATGGCCACAAGATGATACAAAAGGGAGCAAAAAAGGAAATACATCCTGGGAAGTCTACTTCCACTTCTCCAGGCAGAGGTCAGTGGCAGTCTCTGTATACTGGAATCTGTGACCAGTTGCCTGTCCCCAAAGCAATTGGCCTGAAAGTGGGTAAGACAGGCAGAGGAATGGATCTTGTGTTCTGGTTTGCATCCAGTGGACAAGCACTTTACAGAGAAGACATAGGAGTGCTACAAAATAAAAATCCCACCTTCTTTCCCCTGAATTGCAAAGAAATCCCACTAGATTCTAGAGATAAGTGGCCCTCCTGTAGCCATTGAAACAAGCCAGAACAGCTCTTCTTTAGGAAGAGTTTTCTTTCTTAATCTTGCCAGCAATTTTACTTCATGCAGGCAAGAGACTATTTGCTACTAATGTTGAGTAGATATTTCTCATTTATTGCGCTGACTGTTGAAAGCAAAACCAAATAAGTCCCTTTCCCTGTGGTTTGGGGATTTTTTGTTGTTGTGGGGTTTTTTGTTTTGTTTTTTTGGTAGGCTGGCTGTTCAATAATTTAATGATTCACTGAGCATCTGGAGGCAGAAAACATCATATTGTACTAAAGCTAATACAAGGCAGTCCTTCCTCTTGGCCAGGACATCATAATAAATGCAAAATACTGACGTATCATTTGGAATACAAGTTTCCAAAGAATACCTGACATTTTCTACATCTTCAGAATTACTCTTTTGCTCTAAACAAAATATTACAAATAAACAGTGAAACTGTCATCTCCTGATACCCACTTCTGAATTTTATAAATCCCTTCACAGCTGTCTCTTCCACTTAGCTGTTCTTGTTTGCTATTCCCTACTGACTGGCAGGTTAACAACAGAAGAAAAGATAGACCAATTGTCACAAACTGTTTTTGAACAAAGTTCCATTCAAAATTAAATTCCCCGTATATCATGTCCACAGCTACAGAAACTATGTCCAACAGTTGGCCTCCACAAGGGCTCCTGCTGTTGCTGTAGTCTCTGAAGCAGGCCAGTTGGATGTTTTAGACATAGGCAAAGTTGAAAAGCAGCTTTCTTTCAAACCTTGGATACCTTCTCTGACTATGAGGAAGCTGGATCCTTGATAGAGTTATTAAACTGCCTGTTTTGGATGTCTAACGAGACAGTGGAGCAGACCAAAGCTAGATACTTCAAAGCCCTGTCTAATCAGTGGGAAAGAGTAGGTGTTCTCTGTGGGGTAGAGAAAGTTAAATACCTGCAGTATCTTCCTTTTTGACAAAATTAAGATATATTTACTCTGTGTATTATGTTTCACTGCTTTGTTGCCTTAAAAGAGATTTCATTAATGTATTTAACAGTATTATTTATAACTCTCATTCTAAGATCAATGCATAGAGTTAGTGTTAGAAACAGAGCTGAACCATACACTAATGTGCTTGAGCAGTCTTGTGCCATTTCTAGTATGTTTCTAGATCGTGAGGGGGGAAAAGTCTTGAAAATAAAATCTTTAACTTTTATGGCTGTAAACAAAAGATACACTTAGGGTCTAAGTATGATGAAAAGGTCACTAATGTTTAAGAAAATAGCATTTATTTGTGCAGAAGAAGCTCCTAAAATGAGCTTGACCTGCATCATGCTAATGTGGCAGACACAGAATAAAAATAAGGATGTAGTAGTGGTGTATAGCTGGACTTTCTGGTTGATAGCACTCTGGGGAGAACCATAATTGCCTGAGTAGCTTTATTTGGACTAACTTCTAGCTGTTATAGGAAATAATTTTGGAAGCCCCACCCTTCTTTTGATAACTAACCTTGAATTTATTGCTTTGGAATGGCTGTGATTGGAGGACCCTCGACAAGCACCAGGGTAAAGAGCTCGTCAGGATCTAGGTGTGAATAGGAAGATAGGTTGAAGAATGGGGAGGGTCCCTGAGGGCCATGTGGTGTATTCTTCTTGCTGTATAAAGCAGACTAGACCATAAGGTCTGAAAGGAAAACCCTTGAAGTGGGTAACATCAACATGACCCAGTGCCCTGGCCAGCAGCCTGGGGGTAGAAAAGGTTGAAGTTTCTTGATTCCTCAGTTCTGGTTTATGAATAAGCAACTGTAACAATAGCTACGGCAGCTGCTGCAGCAACTCTTTCCAAAAACACCAAGGTAAACAGGAGGTATCCCTCTGTGTTGAAGAGGTTTGATAGCATGGGTTTCTTGGGCCAAGTGAAACCCATTCTCATGCAGGGAAGTGTATGTACTTGTGCAAGGAGGCCCTGCTTTGCTGAGGAGGGCTGACTAACCATGACATCAGCTCATCTCTGCATCCCTTTTTAACATACGTTGATAGTCAGTCTGTGCATGTGCCTTCAGTGGGGTAGTACCTTGTTAAACAAGTAAATATGGTTTGCCTTGTGGGATAGTTGTAAAGTGCCTCCTTGGAATAACTGGGGACATCACTCTGACACTTCCACTTTGAAGAACAGCAAGGGTGCTTTTCTGTCTTATGTTTTACCAGAGAATGGAGAGGTCAAACATGCCAGGAATGTCAGGACAATATTGATTTCAATGTGTAAAGCTTAAAAAAATGCATGTGAATATATCAATGCACTTTGGACACAGGTGTGTATAAAGGTCATTCCATGGACTCAGGCAGGAATCGCAGATGGAAGGGCAATTGGATACCCAAAGAGGCACATTCCCAAGGGAGAGACAGATGGCACTACATACATACAGTCTGCTATGACTATCTAGTCAGAGTATGATGGTGTCTTGCCTATCAAGGCCTGTTTAGTGGGAGAATGAGCCCATCAGTCCATCTCTGTGTTTCATATGGCTCCAGATTGAAGGCTGGCAGCAATGTAACAGCCTGTGTGCCTGGACATGGTGTCCATCATGACTTGATTGGCTGGCAGAGTACATTCTTTGGATTTAATTTAATGTGCAACCAGAGTGACAGATTAAATAACAAAGTTAATCTGGTAAATAAGGTTTCTATTTACATAATTTCCTTCCCCCCCCCAGGTTTTTCCCTCCCACACTGCTGAATCTTGGTCCTTTCATGGAATTGCTCTGCTTAGACTTGTCTGTTCCTGGATCTGGCTGCATGAGGCTACCTGGGTTTCAGAACATAGCTCATTCTCTTCAATTTGCTAATCATCACCATTTGGCCCCTGATCAATGAAATCAGGCTGCCACTGATTTGCACCAGCTGTGGTTTTGATGCAGTGGTGCATGAGGTTGATAATACCAAGAGAAGTTTGTTGCTGTTGCAAACTCCATCAAGGAATTTATTTTTTTTATGGAAACTGTTTTAAAATTCTCTCACACAGCACTAGAAAGTGTCTTTTCTTCCACAAGTATGATGAAAAGTTAAATAGGTCATTTTTTATCTTTAAGATACAAAGCTTGAAAATGCTTCTGAAATAGTATCCACTTGGTAAATCTAGCAAGGGGTATTTTTGTCATTGCTTGATGATGCCATCAAATAGAGATAATGCTACTGCAATCTGCGATTACTCAGTGGCATTGGTCACTGTTGGCTCTTGGTTTCAAGCAGGTTTTCAGTGATGTGAGCTTTCAGTAGTAAAATGAAAATATTGTCAAACCACAGTGGGTCTTCAGTGACCTTAGTGAACAGTTGAAGGTGTGTATTCACCTTCTGCTCAGTGTCTGCTGCGCCTTTACTTTTAAAAGGAGTAAAGGCACAGCAAATTGGAAGTGAGTTGAAATGTAAGACCAGGAATAGCCTGAATTGCTGGCTGCTGAGCAGTCTCGCCTGAATTGCTTGCTGCTGAGCAGTCTCCCCTGAATCCCTAAAGTCCCGATGGTTGCTTCTTTACGTCACCTAGATCTAGAGGCTTTGGAGATATGCTTTTCAAATCCAGGTATTTAAGGAGGAAGATATAAGCTTATAGAAAAAAAAAGTTCTTTTCTCCTTGCTGATGATGATCTTTTGCTGGGTGCTGTTCAGGAGCATAGCAGAAGGCACAAAGCATTCCTCTTCTTAAAAATAACTTGTTTATATGTTTATCCTGACATTGAAATTTAGGTCAAAGAAGGTTGGGTTTTACTTGCTTTTTCAGAATTTAGATCTCTCATAAATATGACATGGTTCATAATACACATGTATATATAAATATATATATATATATGCACAAGTGTATGCATGTCTTTAGAAATAAAAATCACCTCTTTCTGCCACTGCCTATTTCTAAGGGTCTTCCATCCATCCCAGTGCATGGAATTTACCAGCTCTTGTTCCTGTTAGGACAGAGCTGCAGCTCAGAGCTATGTGGCTGCGTAGGATGGGGAAGAAATATTCCAACTATTTCTAATTTTCTTTCAATGAAAAGGCTCATAGAGGCTTCAATATTATGTTGATTGTGGGTGGACAGAGGAGAGATTGTTGGGTATCAGGGCTCCCATAAGACCCGATAGGTATGTCATGTTCCCATTGCACATAAGGTGGACATAGCCTAGTGCAAGGACATTTTCTATCTGCATTTTTGTTAGGGCTGTAACTGTCTCTGTGCAGCACTTCCTCTCCACTCGTGGTACTTCTGGCTTTCTGGCTGCCCACTTATTGCCAGGAGCTGCACCGCCAGCTGTACAGACAGCTCTGTGTCTTTGCCCTCTACATCCTACCATATGTCAAGGTCTTTCCTGCAGTAATGGGAGCATGCTCTTCTAAAGTGAAAAATAACTGGTGACAGCTTGAAAAATCCCTGCAGGCATCTCTTAAACCAGATTGCTTGCTCGTTTTGGTTGTAAGCAAACATAGAAGACCACAAAGGAAACTGACTGTTCAGGTTTAAAAGTGACAGGCTTAATCCCACCTCCAGCCTACACTGTGTTTTTGTCTCTTCCCCCTGCATGACACTGTCCCTTCTGCTTCAAATCATGAAACCATAGGATCTTCTTTGGATCAGCAGCCAACCATGTTTAGGTATCCATCATGAAGAGACATAGTCTGTCCCCATCTCTGCTTCTGGCCTGCAGTGTGACCGGGCAAATCTTTTGGCTGTTGTGCCTCAGTTTCTCTTGTGAGAAATGGAAATGGTGATATTTCTCTGAAGTGCTGCATGAATCTATAGACAGGAAATACTGCAGACAAATCACATCTTATTGTTAGCCACTAAAATCTTGTAGACAAGAGTGATGAGGCAGCAGTAGGAGCCACTGGTATAATGCAGAGATTTGTAATTCCACTGGGTGGCAGCTGAGACTGAGTTTAGGTGAGGAATAATGCTTTCTTCTTTGTGTTAAAGGCAGCAACTTCTTTGCTAGAAGAAAACAGATCCAGAACCCAGCTTACTTCAAGGTCATGAGGCTGCAACCATCTAAGATGGCAATTTTCCTTTTGTTTACATTGTTTGAATCCCTTTATTTAATACAGACAATAAAACACAATCTTTTGAACTGAAACTTGCACCAAACCTTCTGGGTTTGGATTGATTCATTTACAATACTTTTAAAGGCTTATAAACAAAAGTCAACTCAGCAGAAGTCCACCCACTTTTCATTTTATGTATTTCCTAATGCAGTCTGTTTGAAAACCAGGACATGAGAAATCATATCTCAAAACTACGTTGGTTGAGGAGGCAGATAACTAAACAAACACCTCCTGTTGTACAGATGCACAGAGTGGATCATATTGCCTATGGCCACCTTCCCCCAGCTGTATGAGACCCTGGCAGAAAACAGCCATTGCATAAAGAGCCACTAGGCCTGAAACTAGTGACCCTGTTGTGCTGCTAACGGAGTACTGTGGTGGGCAGTACCCTGAAGGCACAGTTCAAAGCACTGTGCTGTAAGGGAAGGTGCTATGCTCTGTCCTGTGCCCTGTCTGGCTCAGTAAAGCGTTATCTACATCCTCCACCCCTGCTGCCCCCCCAGCGTAAAAAAACCTTTCAGTGGTACCTACCACTCTCCATCTCTGTTCTGGTATCTTAGGAAGTAGTTCTCTGGTGGCTGTTTCCTCCTTGATGTTTTGTACTGTTTGGACCTAACAGATGGATACCAAACAGCCCTTTAGGATACCACTATTTAGTGGTTGGCTCTTGATTTTCTGTTCAAGCAATAAAGAAAAGCTTCCTGTAAATCATGGCAATCTTACAAATTAAGCTGCAAAGCAGTGGCAAGAATTGCTCAGAGCTGGTCAGATGCTGTATTGGTGCTTCAGGAAGAACTTCTGTCTTTGTCTCCAATGGAAAATTACAGTCTTACTTGGTGGTTTTCCTCTTGTTTCTTGAGCACCCTGTCCTTTCAAGGAATTCTTCCACAAACCCAAGATCTCTTCTCATTTACATGGAGGAAAAATAGCCCTTTATCTCTCTCTTTGTGCTACCTCAAAATAAATCTTACCATAAAATTTGCCAGAAAGCTTCTCATTTTTCACTGCAAGTGCTCCACTCAAGGACTGCTTCTGTCTTTTGTTCTTACCCCTCCAGTTTGCTCAGGGTATGCTGTTCATGGGGTGTAATGGGTAGAAGGGGGCTACAGAGCCTATTTAGGAAGGATTCCTGTTTCGAAAGAGCTAGCACAGCTGTGCAAGGCTGGCAAAGGCAGCTTCCATAGGAATTGTCTTCAGGATGGGCAGAGGGCATGATAGGAACAGCAAGGCTGTGGTTCATCTGCCATTGGTGTGTAAGTTATTTATTTTTCTGCCATAAAGGAGACATTCTTAGTCTAGTCTTAACATTAGAGAGATCTGACACCTGGCTTCTTCCTTGCCCAGCAGATTTTGGCTGCAGAGGAGAAGCAGGCTGCCCTCAGCATGGGTGCAGTAAGTCTCTGCAAAGCTGTATAAGGCTGGCCTGGGCATCAGCATATTTGCTTAACAACATGGGAGGATTTGGAGGTGAGAGGGAATGCCACATATAATTAGAGGGTGAGAGAGCAGGGATGCTCATTCTTGGGCATTGAGTGTTAATAAGCTTTGACAAGAGTCATAGATGAAAGAAGAAACAGTTGCAAAGCTAAAATGAGGCTGGCTTCAACCTGGAGACATCTTGTGTGTTCCTGCAGAAGATATGCCAAACAAGCATGCAAAATGATGGCCCCCCTCATTTGTGTCTGAATTGATTTTTGAAAGGCACTTGATGGCCAGTGTGGATGGGCATGGGACCATCCATCAGGCCTTTGGCATTACAGCAAACAAGGCTCCATGGAGATGATGAGTGCTGTGCAGGAGCAAGTGCCCTGAGAAAGGAGCAGGTTTGGCTTTAACAGCTCTTTCTTTACTGCCATAGCTGAGATGAGTAAGAAGTAACAGAGGCTTCAGCAATGCAGGCTGACGTTTTGTAGGTAGACGATGAGGATTTTTTTACACTTAATCTTTAAAGACCACTTACTGCTGCTAAGTGGCACACTAAAAGCTAAAGAACAATAAAAGTAGTTGGATTCACATCAGTTGCCCTCATGAAACTGCTATGTCAAACAACATTAATACACTGGAAGGCAAACAGTAGTAATGAAGCTGTGTTCTCAGCCTGGACAGCATAGACTGTCCAAAGGGAATGCCAGAAAAAAGTCAGTCCAGAAAAAACTGAAGCTAACTTAAACTCTGTAAAGAAATCTATCTGAAACAAAAGAAAAATTCAACATAGCTGGGTATATAGCTGTGACACCTTGTGCCCTCCCAAAATAGTACAGGACTTTAAAAGCTTTTGTTCATGAAATGGAAAAAAATCTTCTACTGGTGATGAAATTAAGAACTTTCCACCTGTTCACTGAGCTGAAACACAACAGAAGTGCAGCATGCAGATTCCCTCCAAGAAGCTGTCAAACCCCGTTCATGAGGTACAGAAAAAGCCATAGAAACCCTTATAGGGAGAAGCAGAGCAGGTGGCAGTGGACAGCATGAAGAGGAAAGCCTTAGTCCTGCTGGCCTTGGGCAGGTGCAATTTAAGTGTGATGCAAAAGGTGTGACTGGAGCTATTCACCTCTTGTAAAGCTATTTTCTTTTCTTGTGAACATCAACCCCTCCTGAGACTGCAGACTGTACCCTGCATGGTGCAGCACAATGCTTTGCAACACCTATGTGCCCTGGCATAGCCTACTTCAAGACCCTCATTCTCGCTTTCTCCCTCTGCTAGCAAAGAACAGAGCTGTAAAGGAAAGCAGCTGCAAAAGCTCTCTGGCTCCCTGCCCCAGTCCTGGTGAGTAGCTGTGCAGTGGCAGAAGCCCGAGGTGTGCCAGCAGCAAGCTCCACTCTGCCACCCTGGCAGCACAAGCTTACCTGTCCCATGCACTCCAGCCTGATCTGAGGGCGCCCTGCTCTCCAAACTGGTTTGCCAGTGAGTTCCAGGCTGCTTGCTGCTGAGTCAGCAGCAGATGAGGGTTTAATTAAACAAGCCCAGGTTGGTAATCAGAGGGATTCAATGCCACCTATTTTTGCACAGGCAGCACCATCAGGTAAGAGTGTAGGGAGTGTCTTTCCGGCTGCTCCTCTCCCATCCTAAAAATGAGGAGAAACCTTGTTTCACTAATGCTATTCAATTTTATTAAATAATTCTATTGATTTAATTAAGTTTTATAGCTAAGTAATCTGAAGCTACTGGTTAAAAATAAAACTAGTTTAGGATGATCACCATACCAGAAGCACCTGCTTTTAGCTGAAGTGCTTCTTTTGCTTTAACTTGTTTTCAGCAAGCGAACTCCAAGATTTTGAGAGCATGAACCCGTTCCCTTGTATATCACAGGAGTAACTAGGGTGTAGTTACACCATACAGACAAGACCATGATTACTGGCTGGGATGATCATAGCAAAAAAATATGTACGTGGAACCCAGTATTTAAAAAATGCTCTGTACTTAAAGCTGGGGGTCTTTGAGGAGCTATGGGCTGGTGGACTGAAAGGAAAATTTGTGCCTCAAATTCTTGACAGCTGTCATTTCACTCTGATTCCTCAACACATTTTCCGTGTGTTGAGCTGTTGTTTTAAAAACAGCATCTACTACTGCCTGCCTTACCCTTTTGTTTACCACAGTGACAGATGGATCATTCACTTGTGCATTGCTCAACATTTGAAACCAAAGACCAAAATTGGAAAACCAAATTTCAATTTCAAAACATTTGAAACTAAAACCAAATTGGAGCGGGGGATTTTGGGCTGATCTGTACAAACACTTGAACTGATTTAACTGTAATCAGTTATGGAAAACATTACTTGGAAAGACAATATTTTGGCTGATAGAAATTATATCTTAGCTTGGTAGTTCATGAACATGAAGTTTTAAATTGATATGACAGCTCACCAACTGAAAGGTAAATTGCTCTAAGCCATAACTGTTATAAATGAATACAATGGTGTCCCCAGAGGAGTTTCTGAAGGATTAACTGAATCAGTTTAATACCTGATTGTAGTTAAACTGGTGGGAACTATTCTGTGTAAACGAGTCCTTGGGGCTGGGAGGTTTCACAGCGAATCAGGTGAAGATTTGCACAGCAGCACCTGAGGAGAAACATCAACAACTGTTTGGAGCTTAACGCAGAGATCTGCTTCTCAAGGAGATCTATGTGTGCCAGCAGAGCATAATTTCTTTTTTTGTTATTAAGAAGACACAAAGATCTTCCTAAAACCAGATGAAAAATGCTTACAACCAAGTGACACAAATGGCTAGTACAGTATAGTTATATTTTGTTGCTTCCAGTTTCCTAAAAACATATCAATGTAACACCTATTTTTTGGCGGGCTCTGGTAGGTCAATTATTGCTTATCTATGTCATCAAGAGATGCTTCTGGGTCTACTTATACAGTTATACTGTGAAGTGTATAAATTCTGCATTATGTGCATCAGCTCCTTCTGGCAGATATATGTTTGTGTGAGCATGTCTAATCTGTATCAGATTTGTTCTGAGTATGGATTCAGTATTAATGACTTTTAGATCCTACCCTAAGAAATAGCAGCCAGGGTATGCATTAGACTACTCCATGTCCCCTGGCTGAGACCGTGTAGGTTGTGGCACACACATACTGGAATCATTTCCTTGGAAAGATAATGGCGTTTCAAAGAAAGCTTTGACTCAGTGGTGAAGAAGAAGAAAATGTCCTCAATTATCCTGCTGTGTATGGGCAGAAAAGGTAAGCAAATGTTTTAAGGCAGTGACAGTGAGAGCACAGATCACAAAATTTGTAGCATCTTTGGGAGTATAACTCATATAGCATTTCCTTAGGCATCCAGATGGATAGGGTTCAAAACTTCATCTTGAATATTGATAGTAATGGGAACAGCTGTTTGCTAGCATGTTCAAGTGTAAACAAGGTGTTTAATGCGCAAAAAATCATCTGTTTGCAAAGAGCAACCCAATCTGGCCTGTGTACCAGACTCAAACTCACTTTGCTTGGGCACTCAGTGTTGTATATGGGAGGAGCCAAAATGTGGCTCTGTGGGCCTGACTCCTGCATCTCAGTCTTGGGCTCTACAGCACCATCTGTGCACCTGAAGATGAGTTTACCATCACCTCAGCTATCACAAAATGGCATGAACTCTTTTAGTTCATGAGACATCTATATTATACATTAATGAGTGCTATCTGGCACCTTTGAGAGCCCTCTTGGCAGAGAGCTTGGTGATGGATGGGGCATAAAGTTTAATTTCTGTTGGGTCAGGAAAGGAGTAAGTGAGAATCTGGACAGCTCAAGCCTATTCTGTCTACGTTGCAAGGGATTAGAGTCTTCTTATGTTTTTTTTTTTTGGTTTTTGTTTGTTTGTTTGTTTTTTGGTTTTGTTTGTTTGTTTTTTGGTTTTGTTTGTTTGTTTGTTTGTTTGTTTGTTTGTTTGTTTTTCTTTCTATGGTTAGTTGGGGTTTCTTTTACATTTAAACCATAGCCATGATCAGGATTCACTTCACTACAATAAGTAAATGATACCATACCCTTAATCAGGATCTGTTGGCCTGGACCCTTTTCCTAAATTAAGAGATGACAGGGTGGGCATCAGTTTCTGAGGAGTTAGTAATAGAGGGTGGGAAGCAGTATGATGTACTCCCAGTTCACCCTCAGTAAATTCACTGAGCTGTGTACACATTGCACAGACAGAGACTGTTTGTTCAAGAAAGGCATCGGGCTCCACTAACTCTCACCACAGAAACAAGCTCATTAGGAGCTTGCAAGCATCAAAGGATAGTCCTTTATCTTCTTTGTATTTAAATTATGAAATCCACAAGAAATACAAAACAATCCGTGGCTACAGAACACTGTCAACATCTTGTGTTTTAAGTGAAAATGTCCTGGGTTTTTCTCCTATATGACTGGTGGTACTGCAAAGTTAATAATTTGAAGTGGTGTATTTATCATTGAGCATAGCAAAGAATTTTAATGACATCCTATTTGTATCAAAAAAGGCTCTGTGCATGTGTAACCCTTGTGTTTTGATGTAGTTGTCTCTCAAATATCTTCTGATAGTCATTGCAAGTCAGTAGGAGTAAAATCTACTAGGACATTTACCACAATACCAAGTATCTTGACTTGACTTGTATTCCTTGCTGTCTAGTGCTCCAAACTATACTTCACTAATCAGGTTTGGGAGGGTTTTTCCTTGCCAAGAAAGGGCTGTGCTACTGTGAGGTTCTTATAGTTGTCCATTATCACGTGTTGTGAAACTGCTCTCAGACTCACAACCACAGGTGAAGTACCAGCATTTGCAGTCTGCTTGGAGCAGACACAACAAAGAAATACTAAAAATATGAGGGAGAACTGGGTCAGAAGGACAAGGGTAAGAGCGATAAGGGAAAGGGGTGCATGGCTGTAAACCCCTGCAGGTATGTATGCTGCATGAGTCATCTCATGCAGTCCATCGGCTAATCTCATTGCTCCCACCATGATTCAGGGTTTAGGAATGAGGATGCAAATGAAGGCAGCCAGTACAGGCTAGTGAGCAGCTGTGTTTTCCAATCACCAAAACATAAGTCTGTGAGCAAGAACTTAACCCTGCCCTAAGTCCTCTGTCACAGCTTCTCACTCAAAGAATGTAAAGGAGGACAGAAGCCGATTGTTCTCAGCAGATCCCACCAAACTGGGAAAGTAGCAAATGAAACAGCTGCACTGATATCCAGCATCCAAAAGATAATTCCTATCACAGCAATTTTTAAGAAGGCCACACTTTCTTCTTTCATATTTTGAGATTTCCTTTCAGTGTCATATCTCACAGTATAAAATGCATTCTGGTGGATAAAGACAATAATTTAGTTTTCAGATGCTGTAAATAATGATATATTATGTTTATGCTGAAACTTCCCTCTCAGAATGAAAGTGACCTTGCTGTGATACAAACATTGTACTCACAATAACCATCACACAGATGGGGAAATGACAGCTCACCCAATGTCACACGCAGTCTCTCTGTCACAGCTGGGAAGAAAATAGCAATCTGTTGGTCCTTGGTTCCCAAAACAAGATCCTCCTCAAGAAGAAATCATTTCTTAACTATGACATGGCTAACAACTTTTGTACAGTTTTATGCATTAGTAGCTGTGTTCTCTATGGTCTTTTTTTATAGATGAGTTTGCCTCAACTGGTTGAGAAGTTATGTCTATGTATCAGGTGCACTGTACTCTGACAGAGTTTTTGTTGCTAGTCCTTCATTTCTATCACACTTTGGGTTTTTTTAGGTTTTATAAGAATAAATGTGGTCTTCACTGAGAAGAGAAGAAAAGAAACAAATAAAAGCAAATCTCCACAGAGTATACAATCTAAAATATCCTGCACAGTATCCAAGAATGATGGTCACTTTAAAGAAAGGTGTCTGGCTGTTCCCAACCCTTTTTTTTTTTTTTTTTTAAGTTTTCAATGGCTGTTAAGGCTAACGCTCTTTATTTTACATCTCTGTGTAGCCATTTAGAGCTGTTCAAAGTGAGTATATTAAAAAAAATAAAAAAAGATAAATCCTTCCATTTCACCCTGATAAAAATGACCACACAAAGTATGGAATGATACAGAATTTTTTTCTTCTCCAAGCTGACTAGGTCTATCAGTGTGGAAGACTGAACATGCTGGCATTCAGCTCTGTCAAAAGCAAAACTCCATGATGTGCTCTGTTTCAGCAAATACTGATGTCCTTTGTTGCAAGGCTTTCTGTATGCATCATCAGTCACTTGACATTCTGTGTACCCTAGAAACCCAAAAACAGAAGCATCAATGCTTATTTGTTCATATATTTTAAGAAACATCATTTGTGGTTTGACTTCGGTCACATTATTTCACAAATTAATTTTCAAGTGCCTATCTGAACAGAGAATAACTGGAGACCAGCCAGCCTGCCCATGGCCTTATCACTTTTATTCCTTATTCTTCATTCCAGTGACTCAACTCACCCACACCACTAGGACCTCCATAGTACTCATGACCTCCCTGAGGCTTGCTAAACATAGTTAGGATTCACACACTGACTGGCACAGAGGACCACATTCACAATACATGGGTAGAGCTAAGCCCCTTTAGCTGTAGGGCTTAATCCAGCAGATGGAGCAGCTGCATGACACTCTGGAAATACCCTGTATCTTTGTCCTGGCCAGTGTGATCTGGTGGCCTGGTGCACCTGGTAATTATTAACTAAAATGTGGTAATTATTATTTGCTAGCATCCACAGGCAGGAGAGAGAGCTCTGTTTTGTTGGATGCTTTGAAAAACTTTTACTACTTCCTGTGTTCTTGTGCTTGCATTAAAATAGCTCCTAATTTCAGAGTTTGTCATTAGGCTCTAAGAGCTAACAAGGCAAATGGGGATCTCTGCCACAGGTGTAAATCTAGTATGTCATCTGACGTTGGCATGACCGATGGAAAGTGATCTGAGATCCAGCCCACTGTGGGGCCTAAGAGAAACAGGTTGTACCTGCTCGTTTTCTGTAATTATCAGTGACTTTCTTTATAGTCAAAGATAGCCTGATGCACCTTGTGAACTTAGGGACCTCAAACTAATAATGGTAAAACGTGGGTGCCTTTTACCTTGTATATGAACTGTTTCACATCATCCTGTGGGAATGGGAATGCAAGACAAACTTAACATTCCCAAAGTTTTGTGTGCTGGTACTACATTTGCCCTAATCTATCCTGGATCACTTTTCTGTCTTATTTACTTTTTTCTGTCAACCTTCTTACATGGTGCCCTTTTCTGTTGACTGGGTAAAGTGCTGCTAAATTTATTTCCATCTTGATACTGTGATATGTGCTCTAGAGATAATGACAATTTTGGAGAAACTGTGGCATGATAGGCCCTCATCCTAATACTGCTTAAAAGTGTACTACTTTAGGAAACCAAAGAGAAGCAGATAATGATGACATCCATACCTTCACTGTGAATCTGGGTCTATGAATGCAAAGACTGTAGCTGTCCTGAACACAGGAGCTACTTTTTGTCATGTCAGTGCTCCAGGCAGGGGAGCCTGGAGGGAGAACTCACACCAAGCACAAGGGCAGTATCTTTGCATCCTCTCAAGCCCTGCTCATTGAGCCTACATAGAGCTCATGGGGCGGTTCAGGTGTTACAAAGGCAGCATGCTGCCTTTCTCAACAGAGGCAAACTTAGATTGCCCACTAATGTTTTGTGCACTCATGCCATTTAAAGGTGTTCCATAGACATGTGGAGTTGTTACCAGGGTAGTAACACCTTGCAGGGAGGCAAAATTACTCTTTGATTTTCTTTTTTATAACATTTTAATGTGGACAGAAGTCCTTCAAGTGAGTGGTCTTTATCTGTCAGTTTGGCATACTTCACCAGCAGAACCAAGGGAAGTTCTACCAGCAAAATCATTCTGTTGTGGCGTCTTTTCTTCAAGCACTTGTTCCTCATGTAGACCATGAACTAGTTTTCAGTTACAAGTGACCGGTTACAAATCTCTTGCTAACCTGAAACTACTTCTGGCAAAATCCTAGACCCGTTTCCCACTTGTTTTCTTGCTGAGACTTAGTGAATGCTGTGGGCTTGGTTGATCACCTGCCAACAGTATCCTTGCAGGATTTTAGGCTAATGTCATAAATGAGAGCACTCCCTGGACTGCTTCTGCTTTTTCCATGCTTGGACTGAGATTTACAATGCGTCTGGAGGTGATATAAATTTGCTCTTGCACTGAGCAGAGCTCTGCTTCCAGAGGCAGTCTGGCCCTTTGTGATTAATTCTTTGGTTAAAGTCTAGGTGTCTTTGCTTTAGTTTTTTTTGCTTCTAAGACATCTTCTCATATTGCAATATTAAATATCTAAACGCCTTAGGGATTAATTAGCAATAAGTAATACAGGATGTGGTCTGAAAGCTGGGAAAGAGATCTTTCTTGACAATATGCAGAGACCATGTTTCAGGCAAGAGGCTGGCGTTTGATGGAGCTCAGGCTCCTACTTTGCATTCCTGAGCACTAACTTCTTAAAATACATACTCCTTTCTGTAGCTGTAACTTAACTGGCCATAACAAAGAGTGAGCGGTCTACTTTAAATACTTATTTCCAAATCTCTTTTTAGTCTTCATATAGTAGTAATAACATCTCAGAAAATACAACTGAAGGCTGTGTTCAAATCAAGTATCTTGCCTTGGCTATGTAGCTTCCTGTTGTTTCAGGAATCTCAAACAAACCCAAACATAAGAGATCTAATTTCTTGATTTTCCAATTAGCTGCCTTTGTGACACTTCACAAAGGAAATATATCCCTTGTGGATAAATCAGTGGTATTTCTTTCTGATACTCTAAAAGTTAAGCTTGGACATGATCTCAGTAGAGGCAGTACTAACATCCAGTCTCTGCATTTTTTATCAAGTATTGTCTAAGATGCATAATCAAACTAAATCCAGTGGACTGGATTTCCCAGGGGGAGCCTGTCCTGCCTCTTCACATCTTTACTTGCTTCTCTTTTCTGAACAGCCAAGGTGCCAAGTAGTGCCAGCTGTGGTTTGATGTTATGGAAACTTACCCAGGCAGAACCAAATGGAGACTAAGCTGCCACGAGGCAATACTGATTGCTTTACTGATCCAAACAACTCCTGCAAAGATGGTGTTAACCAGCCATGCATGTGTCACCCAATCTTTCTGTGTGGGTTCCCCCTTAATACAACTTTTCTTTTTGACTTCTGTCAAGCCAAGAAACCTAATATTTTCCCCAAAGCCAAGCTGTAGAAGCATCAACTGTTTGGAGAATTTTCTTAAGGTAATAACAATAGCAAAAGTCTTGTCTCTCCTTTTCTCTGCTGATGCTCAAACCATTCAAACTAGCCTTGAGGTAGAGAGCATTTGTGCCAAAGAGAAATAGTGAAACCCTTCCCAAGTTGACAAGCCATGACAAGCTGTATCTGACATTTTATACTGCTGTTTCTCTGCTCCTGCAGCAGGGTAAGCAGATACCTAGTGAATGTTACTGGGAAATGAGCCTGTGAAGCTGCACGGGAGCTGCTTCAGAGAAGTTTGTGTGGGTAGAGCAGAGCCATGGCATTTCCAACTCAGGTTGTCCCCTGGCAGGGTGAACTGACTTATTGCAAGAGCAGGATGCCTAACTCTTTTGGAATGAGAAAAAGGCCTAAAGATTTTCCTCTGAGATGAATGAAAGCTTTGTGGTGTATACACAGATGTTTAGGATGAACTAATTTCCAGGCTGGTTTTATTATCTCTTTGCAGACCTTGGCATCTGCCTGTGCAGTGAATTGTTGTAGTTCACTGGTGAGCCCGCGTTTCTGAGACGCTGGTCCCTGCCACCTGAGATGACCTCATTTACCTGGACATGTCTTGTCCTTTCATCTGGGGAGTACATATAATTGATTATGACTTGTTTCTTTTTGATTTAACATAAATAAGATTGACAACTTCAACTTAATATAAAGGACTTCCAGAGCAGAAATTGCAGACATTTGGGGTTTTTTTGTTGTTGCTGAGTTGGGTGATTTTTTGTTGTTGGCTTGGGTTTGTTTTTTTTTTGCAGTCCAAGCAGTGACCTCTAGCTCTAGAAGCCCCAGGTTACGGTAAGCTCAAAAGCACATGAAAATGTTCAGTGGGTTAAATTCTGCAATGATTTAATTCTGGTATTCTTCTACTGGCTTTTGTGGAGCTTTCCCACCAGGGCAGAATTTCTGATCACTCAGGACTACTTCCATTCTCAGCAGGGAGTGGAAATTTTATACAAAAGTGCGGTGAGAGCTAAGACCTGGGAAGGAAATCTGTTCTCGCAAGATTTCTGTCCATGTCTCTGGAATCCTCCTCACATCTTGGCCGGTCCAGTACACAGCCAAAACAGGTTCCTGGAGCAGTTTGGGACTCAAAAGCACAGCTATTCTATTCTTCTGCCTAAGGCAGTATTGGCTGCAACTGTGTTGCTCCTGACAGAAATTTGAAGGAGAGTAGGGTTTGGCAAATACTACCTCTTGCTAAAATACTGTCTTCTAAAATGCTTGGAGATAGATGAACTCTTACAGCTAGGCTGCCAGGTGTAACCAGTATTTTTTGGTGACATGTATCTCTATGAGCTTTACTGTTATATTTATAAACAACCATCCAAAGCAAGAGCCATGTTGTCTTTTGGCTGTGACTTGGGCCCATAACTTCCAAGGAGATGAGCAAATTCCAAGCTGGAAGTCCTGTGCATCCAGCAGGCTCAGATCAGACTGTGCTGCTTTTGAATAGGTTGAAGAAGAATCTGTAGGGTAAAAAAGAGGATAGTTATTAAAAGGCTTGGTAGGGGTGTCTGAGTCTTGCACAGGTCAGGAAAGAAACAGTAGAGAGAAGAGCCAGAACACTCAAGCATGAGGCTTTTCTCCTGAAAGGTGTACGGCAGAAATGAGAGAGAACCATTCACTCCTGGAAGAGCTCCAAAGAAGAGGTGAAGGTACTGGCTGAAAGAGATCAGAAGATGAAGGAGCAATCAGATGAAACCATGTTATGAGTGACCCTGAGGGAAAATCTGATGCCTGGTGATGCCTCACCAGCTAAGTCTTTGCTGGACAGCTGATTGTGGTTGTTTGTCATCAGCTATCTCCCTCAACTGAGTAGAAAAGCCTGTGCTTCAGGATCTCACCTTGATGGATATGATGTTTCTGGTGTCTACCCTTAGACTTTGTGTTTGCGAAGAGTTTTGACTTAGCTAGTGGACTGAAATTCCTTCTGTGTTAGATTCTGATGGATGGAGAGAAGCTGAGGGAGACACTGGGCAGACATAAGCTGTGCCCTTTCCAGAGCTCCACTGACCTACAGATTTCACAGAATATTCTGAGTTGGAAGGGACCCACAAGGTTTATCAAGTCCAAATCTTAAATGAATGGCCTATATGGGAATCAAATTCACAATCTTGCTGTGATTAGCACCATGCTTGTAAACTTTATTAGATTTGCTTGAAAGATCTTGCTCTCTTGTATGATGAGCAGCAAATTTCTGACTCTGAAGTCCTCTGTTAAATCAGTGTGTCCAAAATACTCACGGATAAGCAGAAGTCTCAGAAATAATGCCATCTTCTATAAAATTTGGCTGAAGATCAGGCAGGTGTTATTTTGAAGGTATGCTAGTAAATACACCCTCAATCAAACAAATTGAAAGAAATTTCTTGGTTTAGGAGGAAAATGCTAATGGAAAGCAGCTAAAGTGTACATCCAGAAACATGCCCTGTTACCAAAAGGAAGACATTTTACATCTAATACTGATTTTGAAGAAGGTGTTATCCAAATTGTTGGCATTACAGGGAAGTAGTGGTCTTCAGATGTACTTGCACATGCTGCCAAGTTTGAAATTACTTTTCCTTGATACAAATATGTCTATGTGTAGAGCCTAGCTATAAACTGCTTCTTAAAAATCTCTATTGCTTTATAGTAAGCTGAAAATTAGATAAGTAAGTCTGGCTTTACAGTTTGAGCAAAGGCTCTTCATGACTTCCCTATGCTATAATAAACTTCTAAGTACCTGGATCAGTTTTGCTGAACTAGGAGTTTCTGAAATATCTGCATTTTATTGTGCTGCCTTAGAAACCTTTTGCTCTTGTGTAAAACAAAATGATGCTTTAATTTCCTGGAGTACCTTACAGAGACACAGGCAGAGCAGATGGTAAAAATGTTTGTATGCTTGGCAGTGTCATCAGCACTCTAAGAATCATTGAATATCTGTTACTTTATCAGAGACTATGAGAAATGAATCTCCATGTGAATTTTAAATATGCTACCTTCTGCATGAATAAACAAAAATAAATATTAAATTTTGAGATGTCCAAAAGCCAGCCAATAGTAGTTATCATTTACTTTTTGTTTTAGATTTCTAAACCAAAAGCCTTTGTTATACAAATTACTTTACACTTACTTACACAATTTGCTGATAAAGAAGGCCAGTTTATTTAAGTCCTTCTAACCACTTCTTACTTCCTTTTTTTTTGTTTGTAATGCTGTGTGGCCAAGTGACAATCTTTACTCCGGTGGAAAGAAATACATGTTTGTCTGTTTGGTATTTTCCCTTAAGATTTAGTTTCCAGTTTAATCAATTATGATGCCACTTGATTGTGGTTGTATATAATTAAACCTCCCTCTGTGTTCTTGTTTTGTTTGGGTTTGTTTTTTGCACTTAACGTAAGAGCTCTGGATATCTTGGCTATGGCTTGGCTACACTGGTTCAGCAGCTTTGTAGCATGACCCTGAGAGCTACTGATTCTGAGAAGAGGAAGAAAGAAACCATGAATTTTGCAATATACCAAACTGCATATGTTAGTATTCTGCACTATCTTTCTCTAGAATAAGGTAGCATCCAGAAGCCTTTCCCAGGATTAGCTGGCAATGTGAGAATGCAGAGTGGTCTAATCTGCTCAATGCAGTGCAGTGATCCTGGAAGCAGGTCAGGAATGAGGATCATGAAGTCTAGCTGTGATTATTGCCTTGGTTAATGAGGCAGGTTCTCAAGCAGGATCTACTACTTCAGGACTTAGCCTAGCTTCAAGTCACAGCTGCAGAGAACGCCTATGGGTGTGGAAATCTCCCTTGAATATGTAGCACCACTGAAAAGATTTGATTCTCTTTTATGTGGTTGGTCCTGAGAAAAGAAGTAGTGCTACAGCTGAGTTAAGTTATGAGAATTCTTGCAAGAAGTGAGAGGCTGGAACATGCCATATGCCGCAGAAACACTTTTAATGGAAATTACTATAGGCCTATTTTAGTATTCTAAAATTATTTTTTCTAATAGGTTGGAGTGTGAAGTTTGTCCAAGTAAAAAGAAGATGCTGAAGTTGGTGAAAAAGCAAGGTGAAAAGGCTTCTCTGGTGTGTAATTGACTAAAAATAGTCCAAGATGTGGATCTCAGCTTCAGAGTTGTTGGTGAAATGGTCAGTGTCACACTGTAGTACAAGCATGAAGCCTCCTTACTCATAACCTTTTAATGCTCTCCTCTGTCATTGGTTTGTAGGCATGGTGTTTTACTTGTTTATGCCCAGGTGATATATGTGAATGAGAGCTGGCAGCGGCTGGTGAATAATGGATGAAACACCCGAATTCTGCTGGTGGCAATTTCCACAGTATGGGAGTCGTGCTGAGGGCTTGGTGCTTCCCTGGCTGAGCACTTTGCTTTTGCTTTCCTGTCAATAGCAAGAAACTTCCAGCAGGTCCTGAGGTGTCTCAGTGAAGTATGTCTTTCCGCAGAATATACCTTGACATCTACATCGTGGTCTGTTTCATTTTCTAGCTGATTGCTCCCATTTCTAATGAAGGATCTGACTAGCACTAGTCTACAAGAACAGCAATCTCCTCTTTTCACTACCTTTTGCAGCACTTTCAAAGTGCATCTTTAAAGATTTTATGCACAATTTTCAGTGATTAAGCTTTACTAAGAAAGACAGCAGAAATGTTTTAGTTAGAGTAACCTAATAGGCTGGCTGAGATCTGAATACAACAGTGGCAAAAGATCACTGAAAAGCTTCTGCCCTTATCTGGCCTTAATCATATATCTTGGTTTCCAGGGCACTTGAAGGGTTTATTTTGAATGCTTCACAGATTACACTGACTAATCTGAGAACAGGGTCATTAGTATAATAAATCTCAGGTAAGTGTACAGCGAACCTTAGGAAACCTTTCTATATTTGGTCTCTGATGTTGTTTGCTCTATGAGTCTATAAAAAAATGAGTGTTGACATCTGGTGCAGGGTACCAGTACACATGTGTCAAATGCTAATGCTGCCATTTTTGCAGCAAGAATAGGCCAGTCAGTTTTAGCTTTGGCAACATAGCTCTATAACATGCCTTGCTTGCCCTGGAGGAAGCCAAGCTCTTCCTTGCTGAGCACCAGCCTATAAAAGACCAATAATGCTAAAGGTCTGATCACAGTTCAGGGGCTTGTTCACACATCGTTTAATTGTTTCCTCCACTAACTAAGGAACTAGCATCTATAGCACAGCTGATGAAATAGGTATTTATAACCTCATTTGTAGGAGGGACAGGAGTTGGTTGAGCTACAACAGCATGGTTAGAAACATCTGACCACCATCACACAAGCTGTGGGCAAGGACTTGCTCTGCTTGCCGTTTTGGCCAGACAGGGCTTTACCTCGGACTTCATTTGCTTCACTCATCTGATGACCCCTGGGCTTGCAGTATGTGTGAGAGGGATGCTGGCTGGCTCCTCTGTTTGTTTTGCTCTTCGAGTCTGAAGGCTAATCTCAAAGTCCACACTGGATAGGAAGGGCTGGACAACCTGTGGAGAGGAAGAAGAGGAACCAGCCTGTGGGAGGAATATCAAGGGTACAACCCAGTAACATTTGCAGTAAAACAGCTGCCCTCTGTCTGTGGCTGCTGTCTTAGACAAATTAGTAAAGAAGGGTTTTTAATCCTTTTTAGTCTCAAACTGTTGAGGATATCCTATAGTATAGCAGTGGTGGAGAAACAGCTACTCTGCCTCAAGGTAAAGTGTTCAAATATCGCCCAAGGAGGTTTGAAAGCACACCAGCAAGATTATTTAGCGGGCCTGCCTTTTGGCAGTGTGATTAAATTGCATCCTAATAAGTTTGTTGCTAATTCCATGCTAGCTTGCTCTGTTGCTGTAAACTGATGGAGATATCTCTGCTGGCTCCCTTGCTCTGGCACACAAAGGCTTCTCTGTGTACGTGTCTGTAACAGTGTCGCTATTTTGTTTCTTTTTTTTTATCCTTCTCTCCCAAATGATTCTGAACAGATTGCTTTCCCCTTTGTATAGCTTTGTAAGAATAATAATGTAGCAAAAGCAGCAGGGAGCTGTGGGGGAGAGGATTAATACTCTGTTCCTTGCTTTAGGATTAGTGATCAGATGTATGAGAGGGACCTGGCTCGAGGAGGTCTGTTCTCCTTACGGTCCTGCCATGGCTCCTGCTCTTAGGCTGGGTTGCAGCTCTGCTATGCTTAAAACCTGAATGGCTAAGGAAAGCCGAATGGGGGGAACGGGGCAGTCTAAATTGTGCATGTGTGTCATTGGGTAACCTCAGCGGGACAAATTCACGAAAGGCAGTGCAATTCTCCTACAACATAAGTGCTACCTGTTTAGGGCTCTTTCCCATCATTTGTCACAGGCCTGGAGAAGCCTCAGTTCATCTCTGACCAGTAGGTTTGTCAGCAGTTGCTCCCTCTTTTTGGCCCTTTGGCATATGCCCACCAGCTGAGGGGGATGAAGAGCAGCAGCCAGTGGGGTAGATCCTGTACGGGGTAGATCTTGTATAGGGTAGTAAGACCCAGTGCAGGATGGTTCAGCCAGGCCCAGCGCTGTGGCACAAGGGTGGGAGATTGGAAAGCCTTTCTGTAGGACAAGGAATAAAGGATGGCACCAAAGGGCTGGGAAAAATAACCATTCTATGCAGATGTGCTGTGGATCCACCCTGACCTGCACAGCACTGCTGGGCAGGCACTTTTGGTGCTTGCAAGTCATCTTCTGAGAAGGGGAAATGGGGTACAGGAGTTTGTCTGTACCAAGGGAAGGGTTGGTCTGAGAAAGTTGGCTTCCCTCTCCATGAAGTTATAGCATGAATAATGAGCAAGGTAAATAATGTTTGACCTGGAAGGACACCTTTAGGTCTGGAAATACCAGCTTCCTCAGACCACCAGGAGGCTTTCCTTTGGTTGCAAAGATGCATCTTCCCTACTTACTATGTCTGAAATTTCTTACTGGATTTTCAACAGATTTCAGAGCATCACAGACCCTCTCTATTCACCTTCTCTGTGGAAAATTAGACCTCAGTGTCTTCTATTCAAGACAAAACTAATTAAAATATGTAGGACATAAAGCCTGCTTTCTAGTCCCTCTCTTACATACTGGATTTACACTTCAAAATATCTGCCTCTAATTACTGCTCATCCTTCCTGTGGAGATGGTGGCCAACCACCAGCTCTGGTGGAACAGGCTGCTGTGCTCCAGAAAAGGAAGCTGGCTGCTTACAGATACCTGGCTCACACTAATAGGACTTCTAGTAAATATCTTTAAGGAAATATTTAGCAAAGGTCCAGAGCTACTGGTAAGAAGACAGAAGTTTCTGAAGCAATTTAAATAATTCTGGTCCTCCCTGAGGTGGTGGTGGCAGGGGTGGTAAGGGCTCGGGATGTATTCCTGTTCCTCCGTTACAAAGTATTGCTTTCAGCATCATCCATTTTTTGGGAATATCCCACCATGTGTGGCTTCCCTCTGCCTTTAAAATAGTCATGCTCACCTTTAATCCACAACAAAAATGCTGATTCAGCATATAACACATGCTGTGCTGTACCTTGCCCCCTTAAACTGACTCAGAGAGAGCGAAGACCACTTTGGTTTGCTTTATCGTTTTAATCTTTCCAAATCATGATTTTGCCTTAATCTGTTTTTCTTGGTTAAAAAGACAAAACATTGGCTTTTAACAGTAACTCAGGAATCCCGCTTCTGAGTAAAAAGCTAGTGTTATTTATATTAAACATGTTTGGGGGAGGGTTATATTTTTGTACTTATTTTTTGGCTTTTGTGTTTATTTACACTTGTACACATGTACTTTAGCTTTCTAAAAGGAACTAGACCACTTGTCCAGCAAGCAGTTGTCTCCAAAGCCCAACTGCAGGCATTTTTGAGGGACTTTCCTCCATGGACTCCTTCCAAGTCTGCCCTCACTGTTCCTCTCCTGTCTCATCTATTTCCCTGTAGAGTTTGCTTTTTTGTCTTTAGTATAAATGGTCATTGTTCAGCAGCAGAAAATAATCAGACCAGAAAACTTGGCTTTGTTGCATCAAGTCAGGTACTTTTTTTATGATGCTTGGGAGTGAGGGGGGGAGGAGAAATGAACCCTTCTTAGCTATGTTTTCTGCATTGTCTTTTCAATATCTGTGGTGGTTCTTTTGCTGATAGTCACTGCCGGAGAAGGAAAATGTCTTATCAATGCCTCTCAGGGCTGCTCTGAAGAGTAGATGAGCAGCAGCTGGCAGCTGCCTGGGCACAAAGGCACAGAAACCTGTTGCAGCACAATACATGAGCCACACCATGGAAGATAGTTACTTTTTATCTTTGAGTAAAACACAGAGAACTAGAAATGCTATTTCTGAGGTGAGGGGGAGGAGCTATGGCTTAGGGGAAGGGTGATATTTTCAGAAAAAAACAAACAAAACCTACCTTTTTTTTTTCTCCCTCAACCCTATTGTCTAATAATATGACTTATCCAAAGCTGGAAACAATATTTCAAAGTTTTCCAGAAAAACAGGACAGTTTGGCAGGATTGCTATGGAGCTCTTCTTTTATTTTCTGAAAGTTCAGGCAGCCCTAGTGACACTCACGTTATCGTTATTAGTCACCCTGTGTGCTCATGGTCTTTCAGAGGTTCTGTTTACTCTTGGTAAGAAAGGGGAAAGTCCAGCAACAGTAAACCTGGAAACATGAACACATGCTTTCATATTTACTTGGATTTTATTCCTGGATTTGGCTTTTCTAACATAAAAATTAGGATGAAGCGCTCTGCATAGTTAACCTACTATTGTTTACTGATAGGTAAGATCTTATTTAACAAAGATCTTAGTTTCTTCTTCTTTGCCCTCACATGTATTTACCCTTTCCCTAGTTTTTAAGAGCATAGCATGCTTTCTAGAGTCTGACTATCAGCATTTAGAGCAGGCTCAGGCCATAAAAAAACACCCATGAATTTGCAATTGTTCTCATTGAAATCAGCTGCTGCTTTTTCAGGTTTTCTGTTTTCCTTCTTTATTTAAAATTTAAATACATGTTTATAATGACCCTGTTTAATTACCTGAACTACACAGATGTCTGAAGACATGATGCATGTCTGAAGGTGTTATACTCCTCCCAGTGGAACAAAACCTAAGGCAAGCCATGCAGACACTGATGCCTCCAAGGGCTAGTCCTCTGCTGAGGGTTACTAGAGTACAGTTGACAGCCATCTGAATAGGAGCCAAGAGATTGACCCTGTACCTTCAGTGACATATCCAAGAGGAAAGTATTGAGAGCATTAAACTGTCTTTAAAATAGAGCTTTTAGAGTATTAGGCTTTTAGTTACATCTCTCTTGCTCCTACACTGAGTCTGGTCTGATATTGCTTGACTGTTAATTTTCCTGCGAAGCAACACTCAACCTCTTTACCTTGTAAGGTTTTAAAAGCATTGCTGCATTTGAAACTGTAGTTCATGCTGGATAGGTCCAAGTTGAGGTCATGTTGCAGATTGGCTGAGTTTGAGTATTCTGAAGGCCCAGAAGATAGGGTAAACAGGTGCCAGACTTGTTTTACTCTGTGGAACCATGCTTAGCTGGTTGGCAGGGAGATTGTCTTTTAGTGCAGTCCTTCACTTGTGGTTTGTAAGATTTTAGCAGATGAAGAGGAAGGAAAAATCAAGACCAGACCATCATACATATCATTAGTTATGTGACCAAAAAAATTTAGTTGAGGGATTAGAGTGAAACAAAAGTAGTGAGTGAACACTAGGGTTAATCTAACTTTTACAGGGCTGTTAGTGAAAAGTATGTGATCTTACTATGTAACACGTTTTTCAGATCCTTAAATAATTCTTCCACTTAAAAGGAAAAAAAAAAAGAAAAAAGTTAGGAAATGCTGACCTAGCTTGTATCTATGAATAGTCTTCTCGGTAAGCGTTCCAGCTTGTGAGAAAAGGCTTTGAAATCTTCCCCCGCTTGTAATGGAGCTGAATGAGTTCAGCGGTAAATATGCAACAAGTGTAATGCCTGTTTCCGTTCTTTGTTCCCCTGAGAGTCATTTAAATGAAACAAATTCAGTGCACACTAATAAAATGGGTAGGTAGTTATTGAAGCTTAATAGCTTGTGCTCGACCATTTTACTTGGCAAGGAGTTTAAGCAACATTTCCAGCACGGTTATGATATCTTCGTCATGGACTGTTATCAGGAGTTGCATATCCCAGTGTCAAGTCCTGGTGCTGAAGATGCAATGCTCTTTGGGAGCCTGGGACTGCTCAATAGACACAGAATTAAACACAGTGTATGTGCTTCTCCCCATGGCCCATTGTTATTGCTGAAGTCTTTTCCACTTGCATTCAAAATGTTTTCCAAACAGAGTACTGGGAATTTATCTGTTTGCTTTGCCTTTTTTTTTTTTTAACTGTCTTTGACATTTGCTTTTGTCTAGCTTTACCATTTTTTGGCAATTCTACTTCTTTTCCTCAGCTTCCTTTTAGTGAGAAGCATGTCCTGTTCATGGTGCCTCCTGGATCTGTTGCTCGGTGTTCAGTGCAGCTACCTGAGCAACACACACAAGTGTTGAGCAAATTTGCTTAGCTACAAAGAATGATGAGAGTATGTGCTCCTTCAGGTCATCCCCTGCCCTCTGGAACTTGCCCAGTTCTACTGTAGGAAACCAGATGAGTGACAGGACATGGAGGATGGGGGATGGGGTGTTCAACACTTCCCTGCAGAAGAGGACCTGGGCCATATTTCGGCCTGACCTCGTGCCAGTTTTGCTGCAGCTCATCTGGGCAGTCCCCCCAGCCTAGCACTGCCACCTCCCCTGCACAGCTCAGGGACTTCTCAGTGGTGACTCTCTGTGCAGACAGGAAGTGGGGACAGCAGTTGTCTAAGCCAAAAATGCTGCTGGGATTTACTTGGTGAGCTGTGCTCTAAGCTGCCCGACCCACTCCCTGTGCAGATCTTATGCTGAGCATGTGCAACCAGTGTGAAACTCCCAAAAAAAGGAAGAGGATCATCTTTCATCTGCACATGGATGACTGTGTGTTACTTTTTTGGTCTTCTAGTGATATTTGGCAAGTTGTGAAAGAAACTAGCTCTGTTGTCCTTCTCTGGACTTGCTTCAGCACCTCAATGTCTTTCTTGTATTGAGGGCCCCAAAACCAAGCAAAGGACTTAAAGTGTGGCCCCACAAGTTCTGAGTACAGGGGTATAATCACTTCTCTGGTCCTGCTGGCCACATTATTTCTGATACAGGCCAGAATGCCATTTGTCTTCCTGGCTACCTGAGCACACTGCTGGCTCATGTTCAACTTCTGTCAACCAGCACCCCCAGCACTTGGTCTTGTTGAACTTCATGCAAATGGCTTTGGCCCATTGATACAGCCTATCCAGATCCCACTGTAGAACCTTCCTACCCTCCAGCAGAACAACACTCCCACACGACTTGGTGTCATCCACAAACTTACTGAGGGTACATTCTGTCCCCTCATCCAGATCATTGATAAAGACATTAAACAGGACAGGCCCCAATACTGAGCTTTGGGGAACCCCACTAGTGATTGTCCACTAACCAGACGTGGCACTGTTCACCACCACTCTCTGGGCCTGGCCATCCAGCCAGTTTTTAACCCAGGAAAGAGTACACTGCCCAAGCCATGGGCTGCCAGGTTTTCCAGTAGAATGCCATGGGAGGCAGTATCAAAGGCTTTGCTGAAGTCCAGGTATACGACGCTCTCAGTCGTTCCCTCATCCACTAGGGGGGTCACCTGGTCATAAGAAGATATCAGGTTGTCCAGGCAGTACCTGCCTTTCCTAAACCCATGCTAGCTGGGTCTGATCCCCCGTTTGTCCTGTATGTGCACTATGCTTACACTCATGATGATCTGTTCTGTGACCTTCCTGGGCACTGAGGTCAGGATGACAAGCCTGTAGTTCCCTGGATCCTACTTTTGGCCCTTCTTGTGGATGGAAAGCAATTAACAATAATTAACCTTTGACTTTAACCTTATTGGCTATGATTCTGCCACTGTGCAAAGCAAAGCTCAAACATTATTTCATGTCCAATGCTGCTGCGAGTAGCTTGCTCAACTTTGCACACATGGGTGGCTGTTGTTTATAACAGTTTCTGTAGCTGAACTCTCAAGAGTCATTTTTTTGCCTCTCAGAACAACAGTATCTAAAACGCTTTGTGCCAAACGATGTGCTTTGGAGGTTGGTTTTATGTGCCCTACTTTTTCAAATGGCACAGACCACTGACTTAAGTAGTTCTGCTTCTGAAAACCCGTCCATCGCCATTAATGCTCACCTGTGGATGCAGGACCTGATTTTTTAGCATGGTAGCTTAAATGTCTGCATCACATCTTAGAGCATATTTTCCATCAGCTATACATATTTTGCATATTCTGGTACCCTCCAGGCAAATGCACATCTACTCTGAACGCCTCTCCAGAGCAGTCATGTTAATAGTTAATGGTCTTCAGCCATCTGGAAGCTATGGCAACAGTTCAACTTTTCCACTCTTTCCACTTGCCCTTTAGGTATCAAGGCTCTGTCTCTGGCATTGCTATCTTCAAATCAAAGCAGGACTGTTTTTTTATGTCAGTGGATGTACTGTGCTCCCTTTGTGTAGCACCTGATTGCACCAAACTGTACAGGAGCAGGGAAAGGTGGTGGGGTGCAGATCTGGATGCTGCACCCTTGAGAGTGATGAGATTGAGACCAGATGTGTTCCAGGTTGAGGAAGGAAGAAATAGGAATGGGTGCCCATGATCACAGCAGGGAAAAATGCTTCAGAGGTCTGTAGCATCTCCCACAAATTGCTGCAGTTGTCAGGACTCGCTGCTGTTGCAAAGCCTGCTGCGTGGTGGTCTTCTGTCCTGCTAATGCGAGTATCAATGGACTGGCTATTCCATCCTCATAAAGGAAGCCTATGTTTTGCAGAGGACATGATGCAAAGAGTCTGCAAGCTTGAAATATTTGGATGTCTTCCAATTTCTATTCCCAGAAGTCTCGTTCCAGCAAATGCTGTTGAATGTACACACAGTACAAGGGGGTGCAGGGAGCGGCTCAGCAGAAGATGGGATTGTACAAAGCATTATCAGTCTTGGAGTGACAGAATTAAATAGTCTTCACTAGATCTTTTTTAAGTTAAGCTGGAGGGATTCCTTGTTTGTAGAATTCCCTTACCTGACAAAGGCTCCACCCTGTCTCACATATGTGATCACCTACACTTTTGAATTTATGGGCTTATTTTCCAGTCCTCCTGTAGTCCTGCATGTGGATTTCAGGATGCACCTAGGCAGGAATATTCAACTTAAGTGAGAGCCACTAGCAAAAAGCCAGATGTTGGGAGTTTCCCCACCCACTCCTGCAGATGGATAGTTTTCATTTGTAAGTCTAGCACAAAGGAAAATCAACAAAACTTTCCCCCATTCTCAAACCCCCAAACTTTCTGCTTCCTCTATCTGAGTTCACAGCAGCTGATAGTCCCCAAATTGTCCAAGATTATAATTGTTTCCTGTTTATTTAGGTTTTGAAATTCACAGACCCGGTTTGGAAAATGATTATACCAGAGCCAAGTAATGAAGTTTGCTAAAGGAAGTTTTGCAGTCCAAGAAGAAACTGGAAAAATTTTTCCCTCCGCCTGGGTGAACTACTGACAAGCACAACAGAGCCATTGGCCTTCAGGCTCTCTTCAACCTCGTTTAATCTCCTTGAAACTCAGCATGCAGAGCCAGGCTCCTTTCCCATATGCTCCTGGGAATATGGTAACAAAAGCAAATGCAAGGCACACCCCAGGAGGAATTAAAGAACCACCTTGAAAAATAGGCATATTGGAAAAATAAATCATAGGAATATAAGAGACCAAAGGAAGAAGAGCACAAACCTATTACTCATCTCCTAATTGCTCTCGGAACCCAATATGCTTAACAGCCTGAAATAGAAAGCCCAACATTTCAATTCTGCACATTAGCAATTTAAAAAGAAATAAAGTGAGATCTCCTGAGAATGAAATCATATATATCTATTCATATTGTCAAACATGTATTTTTCCTATTTGCAACCTCTCATCTTAATCCTTCATTGTATTCAGGACTTTTAGACAAATTCTTTATTGGACAAGTGGAAATTTTTTCCTGGGTTTCAAGGAAGCTAATTTCATATTGCGTGACCTGAGTGTGCCAACATGCTTTCAGGAAAACTTATGAATGAATAAACTTCAGAGCTGAACAAGAGCTCTCAGGTTTGAATATTTTCTTGCTTCACAGAACCCCATGTATAAGAAGTGAAGACACCTAAAGATACATTCAATCAAGCAGAGTCATCAGGTGCCTATCAACAATTGGGCTCCCATCTTGAAAGCATTTTCATTTCTCAGCTGTCAACAAAATCTGTAATTTTTCATGTAGTCTCTTCACCACATATCAGCTCAACTCACTCTCTCCCAGCTGCACAGTAAACATAAAGGAAATACTCAAAGTGGGACTGTTTGTTTTGCACTTTAAAGATGTCGTGATCTGCCCTACAGACCTCCAGGGACTGTACATTGTTCTCATTCCTTTGGTGTGTTGGCTATGGCAAAAACATCATCATCTATCTGCTGTCAAAGGACATTTCCCCCTCCTTTTCCTCTCTCCCACTGACTCTTTTTCTCCCATTCCTGCTTTATGCACTGGTAGTATTTCAGCTCTCAGGAGTCTTTGGTGAAATTTCTGGGCATCCACTTTGATGCACTCATTCCTCATACACAGTTCTGGTTTTGAGGCATCAGTCCTTTGTGCATGATGTACTGGGGCTATGAAAATGGTAGCCCTCTAAAATCAACATCTACGTGTATTAATTGCAGGCAGAGAGTTAATGCTGTGGGATCACAGGTGACCTATAATTTTGACCTATAATTTTGCTCAGCATTGCTCACCTAACAGCCTGCAACTGTGACCAAGCAGGTTTGCGGTCTTTTCTATGTTTCTCGTGAGCTGTTGCTTGCAATATTTTGATTATGGAGAAAATGACTTATTGGGAAAAACCTTTAGTGATTGTAATTACATGGGTGAAATTAAAAGTATTGCATGAAGAACGGTTGTTATATGAAAATTACCAACAGTGTTTTAAACTGAAGTGGCATTTCTAACTGTTTTCTTTGAAATTAATGCCTAGTGCTTTATTTAGTTATTTCACCAAGAATGTGTGGAAACATGTATTTCCATGAGTTTTAAAAGTACTTTTTAGCAGTAGATTAAGATGTTATTTAAAAAGGGGTCAGAGTGATTACCAAGCCTTTTCACTTCTGAATCACAAGTCTGCTCTTTCTGACAGTTGTTCAAGAGTCTCTAGAAGGAAAAAAAAAAAGAGGGTCTGGAGCAAAATCTAAAGTCAGAACTCTGGGAGTGGAGGTCTGAAATTAGATTTGGGAGGTCAGGCTGATATTTTGGTCAGAATCCAAACTGTCCACCATCAGCACCAAATTGCAATCACAGATATCGATGTGGCTTGTGATTTCCAGTGCAGGAACCAGCGGGACCTGAAAAAGCTGTTGAGTCTCAGAAGAAATGGTACATGACCCAAAAAACTTCTAAGTGAAGTGAATAAAACCAATGAGATAACAGTCTAAAGGAAGCACAAAGACACAAGAGTGACAAGACTCATCAGCCCTGGAAGCAGAGACCTCTGAGGCACATAAACTGCTCAACAGTCATCCAAGCCCTGCGTAGTGCACACGGCAGAGGAGACAGGGAAAGCAAACGATGGATCCAAGCTGGGTGTGTAGAGTTGTGTGGGGGGCGACCCAAGTAGAAAGCATGAAGATGCTTGTTCTACTCTCTAATAAGAGGACTATGAAGTGCCCTTTGCCCACGAGAAACACAAAGTCAGACTTCGATATATCCTTGTAGAGAGACTGATGACTGTCAAATACTAGTGGGTTTTGTCTCTGTACATTAATCACAGCTTGGAGAAAACTTGGTTAAACAGTATGTCTTGCTATACTAATTCCAAAATGAAGCATAATTTCCTTCTGCAGTGCTACCTGCCTCAGTGCACTCCATCAGACCCAAATGCCATTGCACCGGTCTCTCAGATGAGCTCAGTGGGAGCAGTGGCATTTGCAGCATCTGTTAAGCTGACTTTCAACCCTCTGCTGCCAGTGGATTCTGTACGTGACATTGGAGACAGAAAAAATATTGTCATCAAAGGGAAGAAAGTCAGAGAAAGAGTATTTGAAATGAGGTTTTAAAATACAGTTGGGTTTCAGGCATCTTCACTGCTCTTATATTGCTGAGAGCAAATACTTAAACCAAGGGTCACTGAAGGAGAATGAATGGGCAAAAGCAGTTTTTGAACAACACCTGGGAAATAGAGTCCCTGCTATCAACTTTGTACAGTGGAGTCAAAAAGAATTCTTTATTTCTTGTTTGTGCCTGGTGCTATGTCCTACAGTCCAAGAGCCTTCTCTTGTTATGTCAGAGCAATTGCTCTCAAGTTTAGCTGTGAGCAAGGAAAACTGTGAAAAAAAAAAAAAGTGTTTCTTTTAGAAACACAGGATATCCATAGTGTGCTGGACTTGACTTTTAAAGTGGAGGTGTGGCATTGGCAGCACTGACAAGCTACAGCTGTGGAGAGAGTTTTCACCTTGCCTCAACGAGGAGGGAGCTGGACATAGCATGCCACATGGGAGCATAAAAATGGCCACTGGGCTTGAAAGGCTGAGCTCCTACAATTACTCTGAGCAATGCTCCAGACCCACATAACATGAGTTGTGTTTTATAGTCAGCGGCTGTAGAAAGCTTATGGTTTTGGGGTTGTTTTGGTGGTTACCTGCATCTGCTGGATGGTCCTGGCAGCTGAATGACAAGATCACAGGACAAGCTTGCAGGGGAGAAAAATGACATTATTCCTGGTGGAGTATCATGCCGACAGCCTGGCTTCCTGCTGCAAAAACAGGAAATGCTGAGGGTTTTTTGAACAACGATGGACTAATTTCAGTGCTGGGGCATGTTCACAAAAGTCCCTGCACCTTTACAAGTGGGCAATTTTTTGTTCTAACTATCCCAGGAATAATAACTAAAGAGAAAAAGCTTTTAAGTAGGTTCATTTTGTCTTGCCTGTAAAAGGCTGAGACTGTGGGATTTGTATGCTTTGGTGTTTTAGCCAATCTACTCCTAACTGGGCCAGCTGGTTGGACTCTTACTAGCTCTTCAAAGACACTACTCCATAGAGTGCTTCACAGAGAATTTTTTCAGTACTGAGCTTAAATTTTCCTTTATGATCCCCCCTGCCTCTTCCTGGAGCACTTACAAGATGGCCAATGGGTAGCAAAGCTAGGAGCAGGGATGGTCAGGTGGTACCTTTTTTCCTTTCCCCTTCCCTTCCCTTCCCAGCACTGAACTGCCAAAACTACTTGCCTAGTTTTCTGCTGTAAATACCCCTAGGTGTGAATTGCTAAAGAGTTTTTTTTATGAGCAACGGTGAAATGGATTCTTTCAGATAATTTGGGACGTTTACAATATACATTGTTAAAAGGCATATTTTTTTTCTTCTTTTATGATTTCTGCCCTCTGGCTAGTTATCATTAACAAAATTAATCTGTACTGGTAGAATATGAATGTTGTCCACTCGTCTAACTAAGGGAATCTGGAATATCAGCTATTTTGCATGTGTGGGATGATGATGCAGAAGTAGAATGGAGTTAAGTGTTCGGTACAATTCTGGGGCAATGAAATTAGCAGTGCAAGCTTTTGAAACTGTATCACAGAACATAAATGTCTACAAAGATTGAATACAGTGTACACACTAGCTCTAGGAGTTTAGTTTTTTAAGTTTATTTTTTAAGCCAACCTCAACTTCATTTGAGCATAGTGAATGACATAAATAATTTCTTTCTGTACTATTAAACATTTTAAAATAATTATCCCCTCCCATCCTTAACATATATACACTTCTGCCTGATAGGTGCACTCAACAAGCTGAAAGCACACCCTCTCACAAATAAGCATGGCTCTCCAGGCAGAAGTTCAGTCCCTCGCAGAGAGCCTCATCCCAGGCAGGATGAAGCAATCAACATCAAGATCTCCACTGAGCAGAGACTCACAGAGGGGAACTTGTTGCTATTTCATTCTGCAGCTGAAGAAACATACAGCAGTGGCAGGGAGCCTTGGGGCAGCTGATTTAAGGACTGATTTTGCAAGCTGTTCCTTACTATCTGGCATTCATAAAATTATCTTTGAATAAGTGATTTTCCTACTGAACACTTAAACTTTCACCAAAAGAGCATCCTGCTGGCTGAACATGTTCAAACCATCTCTTGAGCTACACTAGATCGTAGAAAATGCACTGAAATGTAGTGAGCAGGGATTTTTTTTTCCCTGTCAATTATAAAGGTCTGCTCTACTCCTTTCCTGGGAACTTTGCTAATGCGAGCAGTAAAGGCTCTCCCCAGAGAGAGCCTCCCACTGGCTTCAGCTCTGTACTGAGAAAATGAGGTAGGATTAAAAGAGTACAATTGCTTCTGGGCAGTTGGTTTCTGGCCAGCCACGTGGTAGAATAGCTTGGACATAAATTTTAATTTAATGCAGAGTTGCTAATCAACATCAAACGTGACTGTCAGTGGCTGATAAATTAAATTGAATGTTTGTTTAGGAGCACTGCAGGAAGTATGTGCTGGAAGCATCAAAGAGTAAGTTTTAGAACTTCAAACAATACTCTGACTACGTTTTTGGGAAGGGCTGTCACCAGATCTGTGCTGTTTGGCTGGTGCAGTGATACCTATTGCATCAGCTTCTGAACTCGCACGGCGCTTACTAAAATGTGCATCTACATAAATAGACTTATAAAGAACAATATGTTCTTTAAGTATGTAAACAGACTTATGAAGAATGATGTTAAAAGAACATCATCGTGGTGGGCAGCAAAGATCTGGCTAGAAAACGCAATCATCAAGGATTCCTGCCAAATCTTAGTTTGCTCCTCCTTTCATCCTACCACCATATATTGTGGGCACAGATCTCATTTGAGCACACGCTACATTCCTAGCAGGATCATGAATGCACAGAGTGGCTCTGGTGCTCTCTCTGTCTGCAGTGGGTAGGGCAAAAGGTCAGAGCAATGTCAAGGAGATATAAGTTAGACTTCATGAAGAAATTGCAAACAATTCCGCAAGCAGCAAAATGCTGGCGTAGAGTCATCTGGAAAGATGGAGGAATTGCTGATCCTCAGAGTGTAAGGCAGGGCTAACTCTTTCTGCATCATGGGAAGTGAGTGGACTAGACAGCTTCCAGGTTCCTTTTACACATTCCCATTCTTTTCACTCTGAATCCTTGTTTTCTACTTCTTTTTCACCAAGAATAGAAGTTAGAAGGTACATGACAAATGGGGCAGGCACTGGTGGAAGTTTTGGAAGCTGAATGTGATCCTAGAGAAAGGCATCCCTTTCAAGCCCATGCCATGGAGCTACTGCAACATGCTATAGAAGTTTTGCAGCTCTCAGTTGTTTCCAGTTGGCATTCCAGTTGGCACCTGCAGTCTCATTTGAAGGATTAAGTTTAGACTGAAATTAGCAGAATATGCACTTTGAATATGTGATTTTGACCTTTCCAGAAAACTACATCCTTCTGTGCATCAGCTGCCTTTCTGTAAAATGAGAGTAATGCAGAATTTTCAGCAGGATTGCATAAGGAAGTTCATTAAAGAATTTGGATGCTGTAGTGATGTGCAGTGAGGATGAGGCCACAAGGGAAATGATGAATTTTGTCCCCACAGCGGGGTCTGAACAGCGCACCGTAAAGAAAGCCAAGGGCCCCATGCTGGGTGACAAGAAAAACAAAATATTGGATGACTGCTGATTGAGTGGGAACTTTTCATTCATCTTGTGGAATGAAGCAGGAATGCCAAGGAAAAAGTAGTATGTAGTATCTTACTGAAGACTGTATAATAACTCAGTCTCCTTTTGCATAAGTAATTAAGTGGCTGATTTACCTTGTCCTCCTGTGAGAAATGTAAAACATTACTATGCTACAGACAAATATCTACCTTAAACTAGGAAATACAAACCACCCAAACAACAGCAAAAAAATCAGCTCTGTAAATCTAATGTCTATGTGATTTGCCAGCTGGTGGATCCCTCAGCCCATCACACAGAGGAGCTGACAGCGTTGGCAAGCTGACCTTCTCCAGGCCAATCAGTGCTAGAGATCTGGAGCTCATTTGCCAGCAGTTGGACAAATGCTGATGCATGACAAGGGAACAATGGGATTTGGGTAGCCTGCCTTCATCCCAGATTTGAGAGGCGTTATACTGAAGCCGGCATAGACATTTGTTCGAGTCCTTGTCTTGTTTTCCCTGAGAAGTCCTTGGTACCTTCTGTGGCCACTGTCTTGGCTGCCCAACTGTGTTGTGTCATCTTAGACATAAAATTAAAAAAACCCCAAGTTCTGATACCCCCATCCTACAGAAATGGCCTAACCATTGTGGTTTTTTGGTGAGAGATGTTGGGCAACTTACATGCAGTTCTGCCTGCAGTACCCTGTCGCTGTGTTGTTACTTGCAGAAATGGCTGAGGCTGTGAAGCAGAAACTGTAGGAAGATTTATAACTCTTATTGTAACAACTGATAGAGCTCTTACAAACATTAAGAGCTCAAGATGGACTTATGTGTCTGAGAGCTCATTTATTTTGATATCAGCTATGCCACTGAGGGCTTCTATGTCACCAGATAAACCTCTCTGGTCTTCAGCATGTCAAACGGGAAATACAACATCATGCTGTGGTCCCACAGAGTAGGAGTGAGCTTGGAAGAGTATGTCTTGAGAAGTATGAGGCTTAAAGGTGGAGGTCGTCTCTAATACAATGACAATACCTGGAAGTCCCTCATCTCTCTCTATAGAAGATGAGGTTGGGCCGTGCCATGTTTTAGCAGCCCAGGGTCAAGTAGTCTGAACTGAATGAAAGCCTCCCAAGTTTTGAGCTTCGGGCATTCCTTCAGACCCCAAGCACTGAGGGACAAGAAATGAGTTGTATCAACCTCTCTCCCTCCTCCCTCCCTCCCTGCTGGCTTATACACCCCCTTTTCTCTCTCCCTGCCTGGAGACATGTCACAATAGCCAGCCCTCACTGCAAAGCTGCCCTGGCAGTCCCTGTTTCACTGTTTCATGTGATGAGCCAAACAACACTGGAAGAAAAAACATCATTTTCTTATCCCTATGGACATTCTTGTCCTGGGAATATCAAAGTACAGAGCAGATGACTATGCCCTATCAAAAGTCAGAGAAGGGGAAAACTTGTATATAGAAATTATGACAAAGAGCTACATAAAAATATTGGGGAATTAACAGAGTTTGAGGATTTCCCTCCTCCACACCCTATCACAAAGTGTACTACACCAGGGATCTTTCTCCATGGTATGGTGGCTTTTGCATCTGTCATTTGCTACCCTTTTCTTTGGATGTGGCAATCAGCAGGGAAAAAACGCTGCTTTACACTAGCCATTCCTGTCAGCACACATAAGTCAGTCTCTGGCTCCCAGATCTCCTCTGAACTGCAGGAACAAATGTAGAGCTTCTGTTAACCATCTAAGAATTGGTATGCAGGGTATAACTACCTGCTAGAAGAAGGGGTTATCAGCCTCTTCTACAAGATAACCCTGCTCTAGTGATTAAAATTCAGGAATAAAGTTGAGTCTCTTAACGGTGCTCCTGGGAACCGTACATCCTTCTGGGGAGAGTATGAAGTGCTTTGTTCTTCATTCCAGCAACTTGTCTCCAAACAATCCTAATTCCTTATTTTGCAGGACATAATCTGGGATGAAGTAAAATGCCAGGCATTGGCAGAGCATGTGAGAAATGCTGTGATTCTCCAAATGAAACAGACTGTGCCATGGACAGAGAGCAATGTATAGGTTTCCAAATGGATGCAGCTGGCATACATATATGACAAGAAAGTATAATGGTGGGCTGTTGTCAGATCAGAGGTTTTTTCCAACCTCTTAAAGAAAAACCTGAAACAATGATGCAACCTCCAGTAAAACATCTCATTCCTTCTTGCTGTTCTTCTTAGGCAAATGATGCAACATCTGAGGCTGTTGACACATTGAACTGATCTCACAGCTGACTAACGAGAAGGCAGTCAATAAAAGGCGAGACTATGCCCATAACTTGATTCAATGGACTTGATTCCTTTGTACAACTTCTTATGAACAAATATTATTATATCAGCAGAAGAGAAGACCAAAAGAGATTACATTCCCCTGGGACTTTCTAATTTTAGATTAGAGGGTGAGTTATTCAGATAAGAGATGTTTCAAATGAATAGGATCATCTTTCATGCATGCTTGGAAATTCCTTGCTTCAATCACAAAAAATCACTAATAGAGCAGTGGTAAAGCAAGAGCTGAAATTCTCAGTCAATTTCTGCCCTCGCTTACCCTGCTGCAGACACAGATCTGCCTGGTGCCCTGGCTCAGCTGCAGCTAAGGACACTAGGTCACGGTTAAGGATCTTTATGGATGTTGTTGCTGCTTGCACTGCAGAGCAACCTGCCCAATTAGAGATGGAAAAATCCATATTTTAAATATTTTTTAACTGAACGCATTGCATCCAGTGGTAGAGATACTGTAATTACAACAATTTGTCACTGTCTGTAGTGTTGCTTCTTTGAAAAATAAACAATGATCCTACAGTCTTTTAATATGTGACTTTCATCAGCTTTTTCCTGATTATAACTATCACCCTCAGTAGGTATTCGGTAAATGGTCCCTCTTTCATTGTGAAGCTTAAAATAACAATATTTGGAGTATAATGCAATGAATTCAAGGTGTCTTCTTAAATCTATTGGAACTCTTATTTTAGTTCCACCAATGTTATTAATGAGACTTTTGAGGGAACATGGATTTCTTTGACATTGTACTCCAAGACTTACTGGTTAACAATAATAAAATCTGGCCTGACTTGTTTATCTGAAATTTCAAGTAAAAAGACGCTGGTGCAGCATCAACAGCTAATAGACTGAACAGTTTCCCCTCACTGGAGATCATAAAGATAAAATAAAAGAGATCAGGGCCTGATTGTTTTCTAATGGAGACAGCTGATACAAAAATTACTGTTGCATTAACAGTGTGCCATTTTCAGAGGGGAGGTAGGAGGCGAGCTCAGCATGCCCATGTGAGAAGTGACCCATGCAGAGCAGCTCTGCAGTGTGATACTAGGCCTCCTGCAGAACGCCCTCCGGGTGGATTATTGCTCCTCTGGGAACAAAACTCCAAGTCTGCCAGAAAGGCAGGGCAAAGCCAACACCTGCTTGTGGCAGCTTAAAGCACAATTGACCATCTGTGTCTGCAGTACTACTGGTGAGCAAGGAGTGAGTCCTAAAGCATCAGCACACATTCAAAAGCAAAATCCCATAAATCAAATAAGTGTCTACAAAAGAGGCAGGGAGGAAATGGCAAAAGGTATCAAATGGCCTCCAGGACACTGTCACCCAAATATTAATAGAAACAAAGAACTTCTAGACCAATGAATAGCCCAATCTCCAAAGCAAGCCCTTAGAGTCTCACTAGCATGCGTGTGAACTTTGTTGTTACAGTCTCACCTGAGACAGAGGGCACATGCACATGCTTCTGCATCCCCAAGAGTGATCATATAGAAGGATGTATAAGAGTCCCACTCCATAATCCTTCCTATCTCAGTTCAACCCTAAATCTCTAATAACTGCAGGCTGGCTTAACGCCTGAAGCATAACATTCAATCTCTCTTAAATTAGCATAATTATTTGTAACTTTATTCTCAGTAGTCACAAAAATTATTCTCTCTCTGAATTCTACTGTGTTCACTGGTACCTGGGCCACAGAAGTCCTTACTCTTTGTGAAGTGCTCATCCTCTCTCTTAGTTTTGTAGTCATCACCTTTTAGAACCATCAGCTGTCCCCTTGCTATTGTGTTGCTAGTTAGGGAAAATAGGATTTGTAGATTTTGATTCATTCTTAATTTTTTATGCTGTTGATCTTCTATTTCTAGCTCCTCCTTAGACCAAGAAACTCCATGGGGTTAATCATATTAACTTGAGCCTTTCTAGGTCTTTGATTCCCCGTTTTTCCTTTTTGAAAAACATTTGGTTATTCAACAGCCATTTTTTTAGGATAAGCAACACTAAGCATGCTGTTGCAAGAGGCCAGCCCATTCATTCATCTTATGACAATATGACATTTTTTTGATTATGATCTTCATCTCATTCCTTACAAATTCATCTTGCTTCCTTGTTTACTTTTGAAGCTGGAGATTGAGCATAAAACGTCATTGAACTGTGTAGATTTGAAAAATGTGCCTGTTTTCTCTAATTTATTTATAAGATAAGGACTAAAAAAAAAAATCTGAGGAGAGGAAAAAACCAGAATTTACTTCTCCCTGCCCACATGCCAGCTTTTATTGTTCCATGCAAAGTTTATGGACTTGACTTACAGATGTGCAGTCTTCATCTAACTACGGTGTATGCTTGAGGTAATTAGGAGCACAAGTAGATCATTGGAAGACCTACAGGTTTTTATTTGAAATAAAATCTGTACCAACATAAAAGACTAAGGTAATCAGAAATACCAATCTTGTTTTCTCTCCTCATAGCATTTTTTCTATAGACTTTTATATCTGTAACTCTGCAATACTGCAACAAATAATGAAATGACAGTTTGAGTCAAACTATAGCCAAACATATAAGAAAAGATGCAAAATCTTGAAAATATTTAACATCATAGCATTATTAACCTTTATCATTGAAGATCTAGTGCATAATTATAGTTCCAGGCTTTTACATATATACTGATGCATTTGGATATCAAGACTTGTGATTATAACTTTGTATTGATACAAACACAGTGTATTAACCATCCCCTGGATGCTGTTTTCTAGTGTCAGTGAGTTTAATGTTTATTAACTACGGGATGAAAGAAGAATGTGAAAGCACTACTGCTTCTTGGTAGCTTCTCAGTTTACTGTGCAGCACTCACAGGCTAAAATCCACCTGAAAACAGAGAAAGGCTCATGCAGTATTCAGGATCCAGCGCAGGTGAGAAATTAGATGCATGACAAGCTTGGTAGCCTGCCCAAGTTTTGCACAGTGGTGCTTGCTTCGCAAAATGTGGGATTTAATAAGGCAAGTGAAAGGAAGGGGTGATGGAGAACCTCACCTAAACCAGATTAGAATGCCGAGCTCATACTGCTCTGCAGACTGGCACAAAGCAGAGCGCTGACCAGAGCCAGCAGAAACACTTGTTTCGTTGGTGGTTGCCAGGTAGCGTAAGCCTTGTGAAGGGTTTATTATCCAAATAACAAAAGAGGAGGGTAAGTTTTCACTGACATAGAAAGATTACATTGCTGAGATTCATCTCTGCACAACAATTTTCTTCCTGTTGTTGCTTATTTTCTGTCTTTTTCCAAGTACAAATAGAGCATATCAGAAGTGGGAGAGGTAAAGCAAAGCTTAGCCTGTAAAAAGAGTGGAAACTTGATTGCAGACTGATTTTAAGATATTTCAAAGCTTTTCTAGTACCAGTAATTTGTAAGTTTGAGCTACTTTCTCACTCCAAAACTGCATTTGAGATTGATGAAGTCAGTGAAGCTGTGAAGCAGTCTCTTATCTGTGGAGAAATATGCACCTCACAGTAATTGCTTTAATGAAATAATGGCTGGCATGTGATCTCCAAGCTCAAAGTCCTGGTTTCCCAGGATAAGGAACATGGTCAGCATCTGTATGTGTTTGGCAACAGCAGGACACACGTTTGTGCTGCTGGTGCCACCAGTGTTTACAAGGATATGAGCAGGTTCATTAGTGAGGGGAACTGATGGAAGGAGGTTCCCCTGGTTTTTTATCAACTCCTTGCATAACCTCTTGGTCCGCCTACCTCCGCTAAGAATCACAGTTATGGTTGTGGTGATTTATTTGAGCTGCCTGCTCTCAAAATGCAGCCTCTAGCTCTCAGCTATTTTCATCTTCATATAGCTAAAAGTAAATGTTGGAGGTGGTGGGGGGGATGGGTAGGGTATTTAAACCTTAAAAAAGGCTGAAAAAGTCTTGTCTCCCAGACGAACCAAAATCCCAAATTGATAGCTTTTACACAAACCCCTTGTTTTATTCCGAGTGTCCCTGCTGGAGTTACTGACCACAGCTGGACTCCTGTACTTTAGTAATGCTCACTTTAGAAGATGACAGTGCGTTGGATGAGATGGGATCTGACTGTTGTAAGAAGCAGCTGGAATGGAGAAATTAGTACCATATCTGGTCTAGGAATGTATAAAAGAAGGAGAAACAACAAGCAACCTGAATCACTATGATGCAAATTAGTAATAAAAAATATATTGCTGCATTCCTCCACTAATTGCCTTTACTTTTAGTCTCTTATCCCTCTTCTGTGGTACACAAGAGTTTCCCATAAAGAATTATTTTTACTGCTGTTATCAAAATTGCTAACAAGGGAGAGTTTAACTTACAAAATAATTGTCACTTCCTGCAGTCTGCATTGTCCCATTATGTGTAGCATCCCAGCCTGGCCATAGACTCCCATATAAGCTTCTTGCTTCCAGTGGGATTCCCTCTATCTCTCAGGAGCAAGTCACAGGCCCTGAATGGCCAAAAGTGGCCCATGTGGAAATTCATGCTCCTGAATGGATTATACTTGTCCTTAAAATGGTCATACGGCTTTCGTATTCAAAGTCCTCAAAACAGCAAGCGCATTTTGACCACAAGGCCATGAGGGCAAGGCTGCCTCTTGATGATGTCAGATGGCATCCAGAGTTGTATGAGCAGACCTTTCTGAGGGCTTTCATTCCCAATAACTCACAATACAGGGGACCCGTTGTGGTCTAGTGGTTAGGATGCAGCACTCTCACCGCTGCGGCCTGGGTTCGATTCCCGGTCAGGGTAAAAGTCCCCCGGGCAGATGGAGTTCGTCAGCCCTGTAAGGCAATCCATCTAAGAGAAGGTCACATTAAACAAACCTACGTTCTGAGGACCTCACTGCCACTGTCCAAGCTTGCTCGGCCCCAGCAGATGAACCTTAGGATTAAAGGGTGGGCTCAATTCAGCGCACACTGGGTCTCACCTAAAAAATCCATTGCACAGGCTCAAAGGGTTAATGACCTTTCCCAAATCTTCGCTCGCGAAGACTGACCATACAACTCACAATACTCCAGTATTGTGAGTTATTCCTGGGCAGAGAAAGGCTTTTTGAAGGACAAAAGAACCCAGAACTGCTATGATTTTTATTTTTTTTAGCCTGCTAAGAATACATCCTATGCAGGCTGCTTTTCATATTGTGTTTTCTTCCTCTCCTTTGGGACTAACACTGCTTTTCTTTATCAAAAGGAAGGATGTGGTTGCTTACAAACCTGGGGGACAGGGAGTTTGCCTCTGCTGTCTTTGTTGTATTCATTTGTGGGTTTTGTAGTCTGGTTTCTTAAGATAAGCAAAGCCTGTACAGTCAAGTTGTCTGTCTTACTACAAATTATTCTGGAATTTATTGGCTAATTTCATTCTAACTTGATAGATGTCCATGAGATATCAATGTTTCTATATTTCTGTAAGTTTTCAGAAATAGATGGCAGTTCAGCGGGAAAGATTGTGTTAACATCCTTACTAAGCGACAAGTTACTGAACCGATCCTTTATACCAGAGAATCCACATGGAAAAAATATGTGCATGTACTTCTTCCATCTATGGAGATACTACAGAAAACTAACTTACATGCCAGAGGGCGCACAAAAATTAAATATTGTATTGTCAAGACGTGATTAGTACTAAATTATATATGTAAGTGGAGTATAGAGGGTATGCTTTGGAGACAAGGTGGTGGTGCGGCCACTTCAGTGTGCAAGAGAAAACACAGCACACTTGTGCCAACAACACTTCCTGGCTATAGGAAGCCTGCTGAGGAATTTGGGGAATGACTACTTTCTAATCTTAATGAAGAGTTTTAGGGAGGACTCACCAGCTTCCTGTCTTAGTTTTCATACTTGAAAATGAGCTGCTCTGCGCTCTGGTGAGGGTGGTGCCAGTGCAGCATCTATGGTATGCTCAGACTCCTCATGTCCTCATATTAATCAAGAGCAACAGCATGAAGGGCAAAGGTATTAGTTGCAGAAAAGGACAATGGGTCAAAATCACTTTTGTCATCTCCTATAAATCTCACAGCTCTACCTCTAGGACTAAAACCTAAAATTGCCCAGTGTGCAACTTCTGTGTATAACAGCACAAATCTTAAATGGCTGGCACTGCATTACTCTGCATTTGAAAACCCACTGGCTGTATTTTTAACTACACTTAGGTTGCATGCTGTCAAGGGAAGTTAGAAATTCTATCTCTTTGAATTCAATTATATTGATGATCCTTTAAATATCAGCAAGGTTCTTGCTCTGTAGTATAGTGGCTTCTGATTTTTTGTGGCTTTTCAGTACACACAGATGAGGAAGCTCCTGTGAGTTTGTCTATCGTGGACTTATCACCAGCCATTACAGAATTATCTCTCTAATATTATTGCTCTAATTTGTGGCAGTTTATCTAAGATAGATGGATTTTTTTAAAAAAATATTTTTCTTAATTAAAAAAAGTCATTCTGGTAGAATAATCCACCAGATGCCTGTAAGTAACAGTTACTATGAAGCTACTTGTGGGCTGAGAGCAAATTCTCCACTGGGACATGAGAAAAGCAGGGGAACACCTGCCACTGTCTGTGCAAAAAGGCAGGTCCCAACTGTGTGTGACTGGGGAGGGAATGGAAAGGCGGCCTCAGAGGATGCACCTGGCTGAGGCGAAATATCATAGTAATGCAATTAATAAAAGAACCGGCATACTATCAGACACCAGTTCAGTTATTATGGGGTCAGAACCACCTTGTGGAGAGTGTGTGTGTGTGTGTGTGTGTGTGTGTGTGTGTGTGTAGGTGGAAGGGATGGGTCGAACCTCACAGAGGTGGGGTGGCGTTGTGTCCCTCATGGCAGGCCTCTGGAGCCCACAAGGGGAAGCCCTGGAGTGGCTGTCAGTCACAAACAGTAACGCACCACACCTCCTGGAGCTCCTAAGCCAGGCCCAGATTGGCATGGACAGTGAGGACACTGCCCTTCACCCTGCCCTGGACCCCAGAGTAGCTGGTGGGTCAGAGATCCCGCCCGGAGCGGTTGGCCATAGGAACCAGAGCAGATAAAACCATAGGCACGTGTTTGCCTCGTATCGTGGCCCTGCCACTTGGACGTGTGAGAGCCGGTCTTCCACAAGGTCTCAGTGATAGATATCTCTCCCTCTTTCTCCATCTCTCTTTTTGCTCCCTCTGCTTCTCTTTCTTTGCTCCTTTCTCGATGATTAGGGTGGCTTGGAGCTGGAGGGATTGGATCTTGACTTTAGTGTTGTAGAATTGGTTGGATCTTGACTGAAGTGTTGTGGATTTATTGGATTTTGACTTAAGGGTTGTGGATTAATAGTATATGCTGAGTCAGTATTGTGGTGGAACATTTTTGTCCAAATTTTGTGGTGTCCTTTTGAATTTTGGCCAAGTTCCCTTGTTTACTCACCTAAATTAATAAAGAAATCCCTTGGGAGCAAGTCTGTGGCATATTCTCTTGATGTTATCTCAAGGTATTAAAGAACCCTACATCTATATATTAAACTAAAACTCCTGGTCAAGCCCATGAGCCTGCAGCTCCAGGAGCTGGAGTCTTACACATACTTGCCATGGAGTACACGTGCTGTGGTCTGAGACCTTCTTTGCTGGAGTAACGTACCTGTCCTTCTTTGATGCTCTTTGAATAAGACTATTAAAACCACTAGTGTAGTTTAAATCTCAAGTTCAAGCCTGCTCAATGGCTTAACGGGTTGGGCAAGTCACTGGCTTATGGTAGGACCGATACAGACTTCCATTCCTACACTAAGTCCATGAGCTTACCCCCTTAAGGTTGTCAGTTCATAATCCTATAGGTCACTTCAAATGAGCTACTTGATGAGAGTGATGGGAATGGGGCTAGCCCTGATGTAAAATACTGCAGAGGCAGCAAAACATCTGTCAGAGGAGGAAGTAAATCATGTTGTTCCTAAATGATAGCTATAGTCAATTTAAAAAGGAGTGTTTATATTCTGAAAAGTAATTACTGTCCAGTGTTTTTTTGCCCAACCATGACCAAGCACTTTTTCTGCAGGAGCAGCAGTGCGGGAGGAAGGGATTGCTTGACAGACCTCCAGCAAGGAACTGGAAGATTTGCGGAATAAATAACATCAAAAGCCTAATTAAAAAGTTGACTTTTTTCATAGTAACACTTTGGGATCCTTCTTCATTTTGGCCATCTTTCCAGCAGCACACAATTACTAATCAAACTAGCCAGCCTGTGAGAGTTGGGCCATTTCGGTGGAATAATTGAGCTTTATTGGCTGTCTCTTGGGGATCATTACTATGCTTACAAAAATGGACAGTACAGCATCACCTGTATTCTAAGTATATTTTAGTGGAGTTCCACATATCTACAGCCACCACACCAATTACAGAGTCTCCATGAGTGGCTTGTGAGTGCTAAAGGGGGCCGGGAGAAGGCTTTGTTCAAACACAATTCTTGACTCTGGCAGTTCTTGACTTTCAGAGGGGGTATGGAGTTAGGGAAGATGGATGGGTGAGGAGAGACTTGTCTTGTGTGCATTACACCCCTGGTACAGACAATCAGAATCCCTGGATCCTCATGCCAAACTTGGCACCATCATTGTGTGGGACCTTTGCTTGCTGTGCCTCCCTCATCACTCCCTCTGTGAATGACCCCAGGGAATATACATGACATGCTGCAAAGATTAGTCTTTGAATGTAGATTTATGATCTTCGAATGAAACTTGCAGTCCATGTAGCATGTAATAGCAAGCAGAGTGGTGAAGTGAGGTTTCTTTTGTAGTTGTGTGCGTGGTCTAACAGAGAAAGTTTCTATTAGCATGTGTTTTGCCTTGTGGTAATTTATCCACGCAGTTAACCTTGTTGTTGAAATTTCTCACTTTTAACTGCTTTCTGTGTCAGAAAATGGATGTCAACTAAATATTCCCCAGCTCAGTGCTATGCACTAATTAGCTCGGAAGACAGCTCTGGTGAAACTAAAGCCCATTCATAGGTGGGGATTGTAAAAAGTGAGCTCAGATAGAAAGAAGTTAAGGGGCCACAACGGGTTCTGCATGAAGGGACAAAACAGCCAAAATTTGTTTACAAAGGACTAGCATTCAACTACCGAGGATTTATATTCTTATGTATTGTGCAACACACTGCTGCCAACTGCTAACCCAAAAGAGCAGACAACAGAATTCAGGGGCACAAAGACATATGTAGTTTTTCTGCTCTACCTTAGAGAAAATAATTTAATGTTCCATTCAGAAAAAAATTATTTCATACAAATACTGGTCTTGTAAAACAGGAACTTAGGGCCAGACCACCACTGGATCTACTGTTTTATCTTAATAATCACTTGATTTAAAATTCAAAGTATTACATGGGTCTTTTTTTCCCTCTTTTTTCAAGAGCTTTTTACCATCTCTCCAGTAAGCAAAGGGAAGATGAGAGCAATATTCAAAGTCTAATCTATTGAGCTCAATTTATCAGTTTACTTGTGCTGAACTGATAAGCTGCACTTATTGTTTAAGTTAACTTCTTAAATTTCAAGCAGACAATACAAGCTCCCTCATACAATTGCATGAAATACCACTTAGCCTGTGGGGACACTCCTGCTGTGTCTTCTCCTATTGTTTTCATCTCATCTGTTTCAGTGGTATCTCCACCCTTTGTATGGTACCAGCTATTTAACAGTCCATTCTGCTCTTGCTGACAGCTTAGTGTAAGCTGTCTAAAAAGAGATGTGCCGGTTTTCTTTGCATGTTGCACCTGATAGATGGAGAAGCTTAGCACAGCCATACTATTACAACACACAGCTACATATAGCTACACAGTCCATTTAAATCTTGATGACGCATTCAAACTAAAACTCAAAAATGCACTTATTCCCATTCCTGAATTATTCAACAAAATGCCAGCAGCTTGAGTAAGCTGTGAAAGAGTAAGCTTGGGATCCATGGGAAGGCTTGCTGGCTTTCTCTTAGTTTGAGGAAACAAACAGAATTTGGAGTGCAGTTCACTCACATGGAGAGTATCGACACAAAACACATGCATCTTGAAGACCTATTTTGTGGATTCAACCAAGACTTAATTGGTACATTTTGTAGTAGGTCATTACCAGGCATGAATTTCAGTTCAAGTGAGCACAACTCCAAATTCACGATTTTGTTTGTTGGATTTAATTTTTTTTAAGATCTTTACTTTTGCTTTCAAGAGAACAATCTGACTTCTTTTCCCTGACATACCCGTAAAATTGTTCTCAAATTCCCAGTGAATTACATTGTTCAAATCCTTTCAAAATCCTGAGGTTTCCATGGTGTCACTAAAAGGCATCATTAAAAGGAATGTCATTTCTCTTAAATAAATGAGGGTAGAAATTATTCAGAGAAAATTCATTTTTACCATCTTCCATGATGAGTGAAAAAAAAAAAAATCAAGAAAGGTCTCACCTGAATGCAGTAACCCCAGACTCCATCTTCATAAGTGGCAATTAGAGAATCTATCTTTTTAGTTTGCATACCGAGCATGTCGACTCCTGGATTACACCGTGCTGCTACTATTTCTGCTGCAGTGAAGAACAATATTTTCAGATGTGAGTTCCAAAGAAGTGAGGTGATCCAGATCCAGGGCACACTGAACTTATATCCAGTTAGCACAAAATCCAAGTGCCATCCTACCATCCACTCAGGTCAGCTGAGTGCACCTCTGTTTCCAGGCTATGAATGTGCTGGTCCTCTACATGTTGGCACTGGACCTCATAGTTAAGATGACACAGCGAAAGTGCCACTCCACCCAGTGTAGCTAAATTGGAGGTTACAGTAAGCAGGTCTCTGTGCCCTACACAGCTCCTTGGAAAGCCTGTAAATTCACCCATTTTGTTTTCCAAGGATGCCTGGAAAGCATCACTGCTGAAGGTAGTGGCTGTCATGACTAGTTTAATTAGTACTTATGCACTTTAGTTCTACTAAATTTAGCACCTATGTCTGCTATCTACAAGGCAGTTGGAGGGCATTAGTTATCAATGCAAAATGGAAGATAATTGCTCTGGCTTTGGGGATTAAACACTAAAATTATGATGGAGAATTTAGTAAATAGATACTTTTTTCTTCTGTCAGGGAAAAAAATTAGAAAATTATTACAAATGCCCGCAAACAACCAATGTGTTGAATATCTGCATTCTATTTACACCCAGTAGGATACATGGTATTATTGAATGATTTTCAGATCAAGTCCCAAGTAAGATTTTACAGAGTGATCCTATTAATTACCATCTCTTCATTATCTGGAAGTAAGAACAAGGAGGGGTTTGTATATGGACGCTGGTGGAACGTCAAGGTCTTTCAGTACATTGTCTCTTCCCATGCTGTATTTAGGGACTGAAAATTCACAGCCACAAGGTCCCTATGAGCAGGAGGCTAGACATATTCTCTTCTGCTACTACCAGGAAGGACAATACGGTTAAATAGTTAAATGTTATTTTTCACACTCCCTCCAGAGACTCATAAAATTTGTTCTCTTCAGGCCTGAAGGAGTACAGACTCCTGATAGTCTCAGAGGGGTTTCAGACAGATCATCTCTCCCCAGGGTATCAGCCAAGACTGATCAGCACAGTCCAAGCTGAAGATCCCCAGGATGTACTCTGAGTCCATTCACCCCTCCTTGAAAACTGAAAAAATGAAGAGGAAAAAAATTGAAAAGCTGAAAAGATGCCACATCTGTGCTTGAAAAGGGTTATTCTCTTCTTGCTTCTTCCCCTCTTCCTGCACGAAGTCCCCACCAAGTGAAGAGATGTGGTCGCTGTACTCCCCACAGATCCAAGGCCAGGGGAAACAACTCTGCCTCTGCTCAGCTCTCCTGCTGCTTGGTGGGAGCCCTCATCTCGCCAAGGAGAGTGGGGAACGAAGGTATTGTGGGAGCCATGCTTCACTGGGGCTCGGTTTTCGTATCCTTACCCTAGACTCACTGTGCCAAGACACAAGGGATGAAGGGTATGACCTTGCTCTGCCATCTAGGTATTTTGGGGTTCACTTTACAAGGAACCACATAAGCCACCTTTCCAGTACAACAATAGCTAAGGAGCAGGGTTTCTGTCTCACCACATCCTAGACCCTGACAAAAAATACAGTGTGTGTGTGTGTGTGTGCGCGTGTGAAGCCAACAAAATAATTCATGCTAGCCGGATAGTGTAGATTTTTTAGAAAATGCATTTTCCTTAAAATCCTGAAATCCTACACTATTCTTACTGCTGACAGAACATGGAAGAAAAGCATATACTTTAAGGTGAACCATGCTAACATGGCTGATTGAAAAGGATTAGTGTGGATAGAAGACACACAACAACTGATGTAAGGCACGTAGCTTTGTGCACTCCGTGTAGTTCTCTGGAGGTGTCCAGCTCTTATCCTCAGCCTCAGAGGTATGGCAGGCTTCTACCTTCAGGCATCTGTATTGCATTTAAACTTGCATTCTCCCCCACCACTGGTGCTTAGAATGAAATGTCAACTGCCTGTTTGGGGTTTTGAGGTAATAATTTATGCTTTGTTTCATGTATAGCTCTGGAAAACTTGGCTTTTCTCTATTTGCTCTGGTTTATTTGGTTTTGTTTTATTTTGGGTTTTTTTCCAGCAATGTTTCCACTATTCAGAAACCCAGCGACAGCAGATTTAGTTTCTCTAACTAGAAATTTCACATTCAAATTACTTCTAAAGGTGCTCAAGAAAAGCTTTTACACTGCTTCTGTTTCTTCTTTTGGGTGTGGGAAAAAATATTGCTTGAGACAAATTCTGGAGGTGTTGGGCTGTCATATATCCCTACAAAACAGATTCTTCGAAGTGAACAAAGCAAGTCAGTGATACATTAAGTTTTATGAATTTCAGAAAGGAAAGGAAAATGGTAACGTCCTGATTGAAATACTAAGCACTTTATCTTGAAAAAAAAAAAAAAGAAAGAAAGAAAGAAAAAAAATATTTGCCCTGCCATTATGCTGAACAAGGGATGTAGACCTGAAACTCTATTCAGCTGCTTTGCGTGCAAGCAGACTATGACCCTGGTGTTTTATTGCAACAAATACTCAACTTCATTTGTTTAAAATGAGATAATGGAAACCATGACTCTTAAAACCACAAGGGAAATTTAAAAAAAAAAAAAAAAGAAAGGACTAAACTGTGGTGGGCAAAATTATAGCACTTTCTAAGAAAGTACAAGTGGTTCTGCGCCTGCTATATGGGGGCAACAGCATGAATGTTCCTGGATCATTCACTGGATTATAGAAGGTGGTTTCAGGATTGATATTATTCCTGCAAAAGCTAAGACTTACCAAACTACTGAGAATAATATTACGATGCAAATTCTGAAATGGCAATCCGCAGCTGACTGTAGTCAGGCTGTCAGGGAAGCCTGTAAGCTGGGAACTTGGCACACAGGGAAACTATTGCAGAAAGTATTTACCCAGGGGATACTCTTGAAAATGTTAATAAAATCTGAAAACAGAACTGAATTGAATGTTTAAAGGAGAGGGTACACTTTGGGACTTGAAATGTAAAATGTTACACAATTTTTCCTCTCTACACAAAAACACAGCTTGCCAGCAACAAAGCAGTTCAACTTTCGGAAACTTTGTTGCATTGTACTTGATGTAGGAGGTTGAAAGAGGCTCAGAAGTTCAGTAAACACCTTAAAGTGTACAGTCAAAGAAGTTATACAGCCCTTACACCCCCATCCCAAAAGAGCTCAAATTTCCCCGTGATATTGGACTGGATTTTAAAAGGAGGTTGCAAGTACTATGGACTTCATCAAACCCATGTCAGAAGCCCTGCAAGGAATAGACATATCAATAAAAACTTGTTCACATCAATGGTCTGATGGATCAAATCCACTTCCACTCCCAGAGGAGTGGGAGTATCAGAATTTCCTTCCCTTTGAGGAACTGGAATTCTCCCAGAAAAATGCATATAGAACAGGAGACCCCAAATACCAAAACTTTACAGAGTATATGTCTAAATTCATCTCCTCCCAGAGATTATGTGTTATGTACAGTAGCTAATCAAAGTCCAATCAGAGACTCAATTTTATAAGAGACTTTATTTTAAAGCCTGAGAACATCACCACACCAATTACACCAGCAATGCAAGATGCACTACAGATGTATGGGTTAGATTTCAACCCCGTGCAACTGGTGACTCAGCTTTGCCTGTTGCAATCCAGCTATCAATTTGCAGAGGGTCACTGAGGTCCATTCCAAAATATTTTTTCTTCAGCCAAACCAAATGTTGACTGTTTTGCAAAAAGGTGAAGCTGACATTATTGCTTTTCATGATAGTAGCAGCCAGCCCTAAAAATGGAAGGAATATAGATGCCTATTATCAGTCACAGCTCATTACCTTATGTAATGAAAATTCTGATTTAAACCTCGCAGGATTTTTGGGTAAATTCACTTAAAGAAAACAGCAGCCTCTGAACTTTGTCCAACTTGGACTCCATTCCTCTTTTCGTGTTTTTAAAAGAAGTAATCATTAGCTTTGTAGCATTTCTACTTTGTCTACTTCTAAGATGGTGAAGAAAAGAAACTTTGTCCTAAATTTTAAAACTTACTATCTCTAATTTTCTTCCTTTTTAAATGTAGGCCAGTGCTCATTAAGCCCTGTACTGGTTTGCTCTGAGATCTTGGAGCCGTAGGTAGGATGCTTCATTCCCAGCAGAGTGAACAACATACTTTACATCTACATTCACCAGCTGGATAAAGGTTTGTCCTCAAATCTGAAAATAGTGGAAGGATGGGTTTAAGTATCTAAGAGGAAAACTTTAAAATAACTGACTCCAGGAGCATTTTCCCATAGCAACATGCTTTTAAAAATAATTAAGAGAGGTTAACAGAGAATTCCTGCATAATTACACACATATGTTTTTATCTTTTATCACTGGGTTCTTAATCACAAAAGCGTATTGCAGAGGAGAAGCTCAACTGGGCACCAGTCAGTCATCTGCTCCAGGTAGGCTTATAAAAATAAGCAGGAGCCAGTGAGGTGCCTAGTCAGGATAACTGTCTGGCACTGAATAAGGAGATCACGAGTAGCTCAACACTACTCTGAAAGTAGCCTAACAATCTCCCTCATGCCCAGGAATAGTATTAAAGTCAATAACCATACAGAGCCTTTTTGTCAAAAGCCAAATGACCGGGGACATTTGATCCTTATGGAAAGGAACTGGAGACGAGAAATGTCCTGCCTAAGATATCTGGCAGGTCAGCTAAGCTGCATCACACAGAAGGCTTTTGCCAAGGTAGGTTTTGACTCATTGCCTATCTCATTCCAAACAAACATGAAACTGGTGGAAGCTTTTGACGCTCTCCCATGGTACAATCACAAGTGGGAACAATTCACAATGTCTGCAGTCACCAGTACCGACTTCTTTATATTGTAAATCCTAGGTGCTTCAAACTCATTGCCCAGTTGACGTCTTCTTGAGGAAGATGGCTGAACCTCCGGCATGCCTGAAACGGGTTTGCCAGCAAGACTCAGCCTCCTCCTTGCTGATTGAGGCCATCAGTATTGCCTGTTCTGCTGGCTGACCATCCACTGACCAGCTGAGGAGGTAGGGAGAAGCAGGGAAAAGCCACAGCAAAAGCCGCTCATCAATAATCCTTTGTTCTTTTATCTCTTAAACACAAACAGAAATCTTGTAACAATAAAAGTCTAATTTCTCTTTTCACCATCATCCTATATCAGTTTTTTCCCTTCACAGTATTGTTTACAATTTGCTATTTTCTTTGGGGGTTTAAGCCTGTTTTGGATTTTTTTTGTTTGTTTTGTTGCTATTTGTTTATTTTTAAAGACAAACCTCTCCAAGCCTGGCATTTATTTCCAGCTGACTCCTCCCTTGTAGCACTTCTTGATCCAGGTGTAACCTCTCATTCTCTGATTGCTTCTGGCAACTTTTCCATCGTAGCAAAACATTTCTAACTAGTTGTCTCCAGCTGCAAAGGAACTTGAGTTTTCAGACTGCTTTTTTTTTTTTTCAGACTCCTCAGACCCAGCATCCCCACTAGGCATCAGAGGGAAAAAAGGCTGAGACAACTTTGCAGTAAGTTATCTCACCATGTTGCAGTGTACATGGTACGACTGACGCCTCTTACCTTTCCTCAGATTTGCTGGGTGTGTGCTGAGTAAACATCCTGGCAAACTGCGTGTGTCAGTCAGACCCTACTGGTCCAGAACAAAGCTAGCTGGAATTTCACCCTTCACTTCAGATGCAGCAGGTCCTGGGGCTCTAGTAGTGTGAAATGTAGAGCCTCTTGGATGAACGAAGGGACTCACCTCTCTCCTTCTCTCCCTTTTTATCTCTCTCTCTTTTTTTTTTTCTTAATTATATTCAAAAGTCCATGGACTCCTTGATTACAGGCTGCATAAATTCAGGTAAAAACCCCCATTATAAGAGAAGTGCTTGGCATTTCCAGGGTAGAGGATAACAGCTTAAGACAACATTGCTGGAAAGTGAGTTTTGACCTTTATAGGGTAAGGTATAAATCAGTGGTTATGCCTGAGGAGACAAAGTCTGCCAGACTAACCGCACTGCAGAGCTGTATTTGTGCAAGCTGGCTTGGGTTCCAGGTAACTACAAACTATTTAACTCCAGCAGTGCAAGCCTCTTACCTCTCAGATCTTCAAATGTTGATAGAAAATACAAGAAAAATATTAAATATTGTATTATGATTTTTTCCCCAATCTCTTTATTTCCCTTTTTTCTTAAGACCATTATTTTTTTTCATAACAATTTTCTTGAGCAAAATCAGTATGCTCTTTCTACAACTTGAATTAATGTTCCCTTTTCCTTCTTAAGCCATATGTGCACAGTCATACTTAGTTTGTATGTAGAGATGAGAGAATATGCTCTTCTCCTTGACATTTTGGAAAGGATTTATTCGAAAGAACCACAAGCTGAGCTGTAAGCCACGGGTGCAGGTGTCCACCATGGATGGGCAGTGGGAGCATATCTAGGGCTGCACTTGTTCAGATCAAGTTTAGCAAGGTCTGTGCAGGGAACCCAGTTATTCCTGCCTGAGAATAGAACAGAAGAGTTGGAAGGGACCTACAATGATCAGCTAGTCTAACTGCGATCACAACTTGCAGGGTACAAGCAGCAGTGGGTGCCAGGTAATGTATAAATAGATAAATGGATGGATGTCAACATCATGTGGCTACACAACATGGTTTAATTAAGACTTTGCCCCTTCTCAGCCTCTCCACACGTAACATCCAGTTTGGGCCTGTGTTGAAGGATAGAAGAATCTCAAATCTTGCTTCTGTACCATGGAGCTTGCTCCAAGCTCATGTAAGCAGAGACTGAGGGCAAAATCATTTGGTTGCTAGGTGAGTCTAAGCTTGCATATACAATATAGGAGCAGGCATGGAAAGAAGAACTCCCCATGGAGAATGTCTCTTAACCAGGTGTAAAGGGAAAAAAAAAATCAAAGACAAATGTGCAAATAAGGTTCTTGATTATAGGTTCCATTTTTATGAAATATTCCAGTTAGATCCTGTGAGATTGGAAAACTTGGTGATTCATACATTTGAGGCAAATAGTCTTTGAGTTGCCATCCTTACACATTCTTGTACAGTTAATCTGCATGCAAGGTTTAATTTGTCTGTCTGAGGACTGCACTCTGAGTCACTCACTGAGTTCCCTCAGGGTGTTCTGATTCCTTTCCTCTGATAATCCTTAAGGAATACCCCAGGTGCTGTTTGGTTTTTGCTTTCTTTTTAGAAACTGAGTTATACACTAAAAGTGACAGTAGACATCTGCATGTATCTGGCTGTGATTCCCATTATAGGTGGAAATATACCCATCTTGCTTCTGAAATAAGTATTACTATGTCAGCCTCGGTTTTTCTGTTAAGAATCTGTCAGCAGCCTTAGAGGAGGATGCAGGAAATATATACGTGTATTTGCGCTAAGTGGTTTTTCAACATCAGATGTTCAGCTACCATCTTCTGACCAAGGGAATGTAAAATGAATCCTGTTAAAGACTTTCGTCTCTTGAAGCGGGAATCTAGCTCAAAGCCTGTTTAATTTAATTTAATTGTTCATTTAATTTCATTTATTTAATTCTAGTATTTGAAGATCTGTTTAAAATAAAAAAGCCACTGGACTGACTTAATTCCTACTTGGTTTCACTACATTCCATTGAGGTATTCAAACAAGCTGTGTCTAAAAATTATACACACTGTAGAACTTGTCTTGTGTAAGCATTCATTAGTTGTTTTGCATTGTTTTAATGTATATACACAGAGAAAAAGCCCTACATTAAAACACCATGAAGAACTCGAAATTAGGCACTTGAAAGTCAGAAACTACACAAGGTAAAATAGCTTGTGTAAATCTAATTTGGCTTCCCTGTGTGTTCACATAATGTTTATGTGTTACACACATATATATAAGGTGTATAATATTTATGTATGTACACTGAGAAAAGCCTTTAATTACATGACTACTTACTCTTTTGTCCACAATGTGTTTGCTTTATTCAGTGAACAGGATAGACTTGCTTTACATGCAGGCCACCTTAGTGAGAAGGCAGCTGTTCCCTACACGGCACTGCCCTGTTAATTATAGTGGTAGGTGAATCCCAAGTGAGGTGGGAGACTGGATGAAGAGTTAAGGGGTGTCACTGCTTCTCCAGAGAATTAAACTCACAACTTAGAAAATCAACTGGTTGGCTGCTGACAGGTATAGAGGTGTGTCTGAGCAAGCTCTTGAGCTCCCCTCGAGGAAAAGTATCAGGTTATACAATTCTTGTTGCTGTTCTGAGTGAACTTCACTGATTTACACTATTGTAAGGTAGGGGTGGATGCAGGAACTGCTCTGCAGGCAAGTTGGAAAGGAAACTAATTTCTATCTAGCAAATGGTCAAAATAGCTGGTGGAGGTAAATTTTTCTGGTGCCAGAGGTGTGGTGTAATCTTGGTCCAGCCTGTGAACATCTATCTATCGTTCTTGCTGTACAGTTACTAACAGTCCACATCAGTACCATTGTCTTCATTAACCAAATTAATAAAGTCATTCAAAAAAAAGGTAGTGTAACAAAGTATATTTTTCTTAAATCCAGGTTAACTGGCTCTAACTATTTTACCTAGTTTTAATTCTTTATTAATCCAGTGCTACATCAGCTGCTCCATCATATTGCCCAGGAGTGATCTCAGGCTTCTGTCTCTTCCTCAAAGCACTGTATGATGTTATTCCAGTTGTATTTGTCTAATTTTGTGAGTGCATGCCTTGAGACTCTGGAATCAGATTTACAAAGCACTGCCCAATCACAGTTGCCAACAGGAACTGTGCTTCAAAAATGCAAAATGCTGCACCATACTCTAGAATGATAAACTGCTAGGAGCTGCAAGTACCCAAAACATCAAGGTTTTTACCTTAACCCATGTGCCTCTGAGATTTCCAATATGAAAAGAAGGTAATAAACCTTCCCCTTATGGAGACACTGTGAAAATAAATGCATTAATATTTGTGAAACACTTGAATACTTCAAAGGGGAAAATTATAAAAAAATCCCATGAGGACATTAATCATTCTTTAGAGCAGGGTTTGAAGTTAGTGCATTAAATAAGTCATGGGGCTCCATACTGAACAAGGAGAAAACAAAATATTGAATTGCTCCTCGTTAAGACCCAGATTCTCAAAGGTATTTTAAGTGCTTAAATCCTTCTGAGAGTCAAGGCTTCTATGTGAGCATATCTTTAAAAAAAATAAATATTTATTTTTGCAGGAGATTGCAAGAAAAATTATAAGTAATAATGTAATTATAGGTTGCATCATAATGCACCATTCGTTAAACGTTACATCAGAATGCATGTGCACTGATCTGGGGCACAAATTGACATTGCCCAAGCAATCTTAGTTACAGTGTTAACCAATGTGAGATTGCTTGATTTTGCAACATGTATGATTTTTTCCCAATAATTAGTGTACAAATAATTTTTTCTGGTTTTAGGATGATAAACAAAGCCACTCACATTCCCCAGCATGCTCACACCCCCTAGCAGACAGGGGATGGGAACTCTTCTCCAGCTGGATCCCTCCCCATATGAGGTACATACCTCTGCCAGCAGAGTAAATGACACAGATAACAGGTCATCATCTTCTATTTGAATCAGAATCAGGAGGGTCAGAATAGTTTGCCAGTGAGTTTTCCTAATGTTTACTGACATCAGAACAATGGTGAAAGTCAGGTGCCTTTAGTTCAATCAGGATTGGAAGAGAGCACATTGAAATAAGCACAGGCTTTCCTGCCTGTTCCCCAAGTGGCTTAGCCTCTTTTACCACTTTGAACTCATTCTTCTTTCTTTCCATTCATCTTGCTTCATATCCAGCACTCATCCTGCCCTCCTGAGCTGAAAAATCCCCTATAGCATTTTGATAAAGCACTGCATATCCAAATCTGACCCCATAACTGATCCTGCTTCAAGAGTAGGTGAGACTAAAGACCTCCTGATCCTTTCCAACTTGAATTATCATGTGATCCTATGAAGACACCATGCTTTTCTCCAGTATATAAGTAGTCTTCATTCCAATAGGTGATATTATTAATCAAACTTTGTACCAAGTAGCTTTGGTTTATTGCACTGTCATGTTTTCACCTCTACAGTATAGGATTCCTTTAGACAAAAAAGGCAATGAAGCATACATCCCATAAACCAATAAAATATAGCTAGGATTGTTGCTATGTGGAATGAGGTTGTTTCAAATTCCACATAAACCAGGAATTTATGCCAGGAGTTCTTCAAAGTACTGCAGCTGGCCTTTCAGGAATGTGAAAATGTTAACGCTAAGGGAGCTTGATTTTTTTTTCTTCCTTTCTGTAAACATAATGATATTTCTCTGGGTCCTGGCTTCAAACCCTCTGAGCTGCGGTGGGGTACTGATAGACAGGGTGCTCGTTCTGCAACAGGAGGCTCGTTCTGCCACAGGGCAATCAAACTGCTCCTGTCAAAGTAGGCCATATTCATCTTTTCTGCTCTTCCTCCCCAAACTGGTGAGGAACCAGGTTGTAATGGTATGCAATTTTCCCAATATAACTCAGCGAAAGTGGAAAAATAAGCCAAAAGACATTGATTCATTATCTTCTGGAATGCAGCTTATCTTTTAAATGGTATCTTTCTGTATTCCAGTGAAGGGGTATCCCAAAGGTCCTGTGTCTTCTGAGGTCGAAGAGGCACTGTTGGAGAAACCTTGCTTCATCACAAAACATAGCTCCTCATGAAGCCTTGCTCAGGAGAGAGAGGCTTGCCTCTTAACTTTAGTATTTGCTTATGTGTAAGCTCCACCACACAGTTGGAATATTCCTTTCAAATATTTTTCATTTCGTCACTGAAACCAAAATCAATTTTCACAAGAATATATAAAAGCATTTCTGTTATTTGAAAGATATTTTTCCATGAAGTTTTGCTTCAGTCGTATTTACTTCATCAAAAATTTATTTCTTAGCTCCTAGAAATGTGTTTTCTTTCCTTTTTTGTCTGCAACCTTCTTCTATGCAGAAACAGACTCTCAACCATCACTGTTTCAAGGACAGAACTCCTACTATGTAAAAATACGTAACCCTTAGGAATATGTTACCTTTGAAATATTTTAGTTCCAAACAAAAACTCAGGATGTAGGGGCAGCCCAGAAGATGCATTGGGGATGAAAATGTTTGATCAGCTTGAGTAAGGGTTGTAATCACTTGCTATGGGCTTTTCATTGTACTGTATAACTTTATTCTCTTTCTACAGATCTACTCATTCACAGTAATCCTACTTACTGCTCCAAGGGTTCTTCTTTTCCTTCCTGTCTCTTCCCAGTTTTCAATTCTTTGCTTTCTTCAGCCAAATTTCTCTTTCCTCAGAACTTCAGCTTGAGACCTCTGCTCCCAAAGTTCTCTTCCCCTCAACATTTCACTTTGCCGATCTCAGGCCATGATGAGGCCTTTCCTCTCCGTGGGAAAAGACAGCAAGTGGTAGCTAGGAGTTTCTAGAAGACCTGTCTATCCCAAATGATCCCATTGCAGAAGAAATCTGGGAATGTTAGGAAGCAGATGATTGGGCTAATCATGAGCTTACAAAAAGCAAGCACAGAGAAAGCAGATCAGGTTTCCATGGGGTGAGTCCGGAAGTGCCGCTTGCTAAGAACAGATAGGGACAAATACAAAAAAAGCCAATTCAACAGACAAAACTTAACTATCAAGAGCTTTGCAAGTAACAAGAAATTGTTTGGTGACTACATAAGTGGTAAGAAGAAGTCAAAAGCTTTCTCTTATCAGAAAGAGAAAGCTGTTGCCTGATGCTGAGAAGACTAAGAGTGCTTAGGCATTCTTTGCACCAGCCTTGGCTAAAAGAGGCCACTTGTAATCAGGTGATTGACATAATACATATTAATGACAAGGGAATAAGGTTTCAGCCCAGACTGAGACAGAACTAGTTACAAGAGTACTTAGATAACTTAAAGGTGTTCAAACCAACAATCTGTTTGCACTTCATGCCAGTGAAGGAAGTGGCTCAGACAGCATTGGAAACACTAGTGTTTATCTCTGAGAATTCAGAGATGACAGCCAAGGACCCTGCTGATGGAAATAGGCAAAATTGATACCTATCTTTAAGATGGCATTTGAAAATAAATAAGTAAACAAATAAAAAAATAGACCAGCCAGAATTTTTTCCCAGAAAGCATCTAGTACAAATGGACACACTACTTGTAAACAGATAGAAGGAAGCAATAAGATAAACAACTATTAACATGAACTTGTCAACAAGAAACTGGGACAAGCTGGCCAAATTTCCTTTGGCAATGGAGGAACAGACCTTGGTATGGAAGAAAGGCCTGCACTCATCTGTGTCTTAGACTCTACACATGTGTTCATGAATAAGGGAGTTCAGTTTATTTGAAAAATTTAGGCAGTGGGTACAAAACTGTGGAAAGAGCCACCATCAGTGGCTTAGTAGCAAGCAGGTGGATTATAAACACAATTCCAAAGGCATCTGTCCTGGAATCTTTCATTAGCAGCCTTTGGAGCCGGCATTAATTGGGGCGTGACTGCTAACACATTGGAGGACGAAATAAGAATTCAAAACAATCCCAAGAAGCTGCTTGGAAAGCACAGAACATGACTAAAAAGCAATTAGAGGAATTGTTTTTGGAGGCAGGGCTACCTCCTGCACACATAGATGCTGGGGCACTGCTCAGTGCAGGCTGCAGGCACCAGCTGAGGGGAAACTGGAGGAGAGCTGAGGGCAGTTGGTGGCCAAAGAGACAGCAGCACAGGCGGACAAATTGCAGCTGGTCATCATAAAGAAAACATGGCACAGGGACATGATAGCAGCCATCAGATGTAAAAGGACACTGCAACGCAGAAAGAGGATACTTTCCTGGGCAGGGAGCACCACATTCACAATTCAGCAAGGAATATTCAGACAGGAGGATAAAGTGTTGCCTGGGGAGGCTTTAGGGCCTCTTGGATACTGTGTCCCCCTCAGAGCAGGACTGAGGGAAGTCCCACAAAAGGGATCCAGAGCCACCCTGAAGTGGTGTAGATGGGAAACTTTCTGGTGTCCTCTGTAAGACAAGGAGTTAAAAGGAGTAAGCTTGAAGGCATTAATGGTGTACAATTTTCTTGCAGAGACCAGATCAAGTAAATGAAAATTCCACCAACAACTTGCTCTTCCATTTATATTTGGCAGTGATGCCAGTCCTCTTCTAATGCACACAAGCATTTTCTGCTCACTAGCCATGTTCACGTGTACAAGCGTATATTGATCTGTTGTCTCTCTTTCCCTCCTTACAAAGGAAAAAATAACCACACAGTTCAGTAATGCACGGGCTGTGCTCCACGATGGAAATAGTGTGAGGCACTTACATGCAGAAGTAAATTTAGCTTAACATAAAAATAACCTTCGAAATAAAATTCGAAATGCCTGTTTCACAATTAACGTCAGGTGCTAATTTTTTTTCTGATGTGACAGGCTGGTTGAAGCGATCCAGACACATCTCCTCGCAGCGCTCTAGGGCTCAGAAATGCCCTCGTCGCCTTTCGGTTCTTCCCTCCAAGTCTCGCCCTTTCTTCAGCCACCCACGATGCTCCTGCGGCTCGGCGGTGCGGTGCGCTCCCGCCCAGCCCGCTGCAGCCGCGCTGCGTTATTAAAGGCACACACACCCCGTGTAAATAATTGATATGGAGACAGGGCGCTGCAGGAGCGGCTGCGCCTCCTCCTCCTCCCCCGGCCCTGCCCGCCCCACCTGCCCCGTTCCGCCGGAGCAAAGCGCGGCCGCGGGGCGGCGCGGAGCCCCCGCGGGGCCGCCCCGCGCCCTCCCCGCCCCGCGGCGCCGTCCCGCCCCCGGCGGGTCCCTGGCGGGGGGGCCGGGCCGGGCCGGCGGCGCGGCGGGAGCAGGTGCGGCCGCCCGGCACCGCGGGGGCGGAGCGGGGGGCGGTGGCGCCGGGGCCGGGCCGGCAGGTGGAGGCTGCTGGGAGGCGGAGGGCGAGGAGCCGGGCGGGTTTGCCTGCCCGCCTCCGGAGGTGCGGCCAGCGGCACGGCGCGGGGAGCGGGCTGCCGCGGGAGGCGCACGGCGGCAGCGGCGGCTGTGGTGGTGGTGGTGTCCGCGTCCGCAGCCCGGGCCGCGGAGGGGCCGGCGGGGCCCCTTGCTGCAGAGCTAGATGTGCGGGACGCGGGGCTGCGACGGGTCGGCGGGGAGGTGCTGGAGGCTGCCGCCGCCGCTGCTGCCGCGGCCAGGGGGGAGCCCTTAGCTGTGCGGGAAGCGGGGAAGCCGTGTCGGGAGCTGTTATTTTCTTCTCCTCCTTCCTTTGCCTTCCCTCTTCTCCCTCCTCCCCCTCCTCACCAAAACCGGGAGAGGAGGCGTGTTCGGTGCCTTGCTGCACCGGTTTTGCTTGGTTTGTTGTTGCAGGGTTTCGTTCGCGGGGTGGTTGGCTTTTGTTGTTTTGTTTTTGCTTTTTTCCTCCTTTTCCATCTCCCCCGCCTTCTCCCTTCCTCTCTTTTGGCTTATTGCATGCTCGGATCCGGCTGGATCCTTCCTTTTATTTTCGGCTGTGCCTCTCGGAAGGGGGAAGGGAGAGCTGGGATGAGTGCAGCTTGACGCACAGGCGAGGGGAGGGGGGGCACCGCCGGCAGTTGCAGCGGTTCGTGGCCGCAGGGTGCGGGTGAGGAAGGGAGCGAGCGAGGGGCTCGCTCGGTGCCTCCCCTTTTCTTCGCCCCTCTCCTTCCTCCCTTCCTTCCTCTCTCCTTCCCTCCCTCCCCCATCCGTCTCCTGCCGGGTCCGGCTGGGAGCGTGTGTGCAATATCTTACGTTGCAAGGTGTGTGTGTGTGTGTCTGTGCGCGCGCGGAGCAGAGGGAGGGAAGGACTCGCGAGGGAGCCGGGGCTGCCCCAGCTCCCCCCTATGTGAGCCTCCCCGGGCGGCTGGATGGCGATAGACCGGCGCCGTGAGTCGGGCGGCGGGAGCCGTCCGCTGCCGGAGGAGAACGGCTCGGTGCCCAGGGCTGGGGGGGAGGGCGCCGCCGCCCCCCCGGGGCCGCCCCCCGCCAACGCTGCCGGGGTCGAGATCCAGGCGGTGCCGGTGCCACCGCCCGCCGCCGCCTGCAGCCCGCTCCTCCTCGACTACGACGGCTCGGTGCTACCCTTCCTCGGAGGGCTGGGCGGCCGCTACCAGCGGACTCTGGTGCTGCTCACCTGGGTCCCGGCACTCGTCATCGGCTTCAGCAAGTTCTCGGACTCCTTCCTCCTGGATCAGCCCGACTTCTGGTGCCGGGAGGCGGACGGGCAGGGCAACTGGAGCGGGACCCTGGCGCCAATCCACGCCAACCACAGCGGCAACGGTAGCAGCTTCCCCCCCCCGCCCGGGCTGCCAACCCCCGCGACGGGCAACGCCAGCGAGTGCGGCTGCCGCGAGTGGCACTACCGCATCAGAGCCGGCCTCGTCCAAAACGTCGTGAGCAAGGTGAGAAAGGCGACTTCTCTCGGCACCCCCCTCCCTCACCAGCCCTCACGGACCCCCTCGGCCCGACCCTGGCCTCCCTCGGCGCCCCCTCTCTCCAGGACAAGGGGAGCAGCTGGACACGATGTGGATCTGTCCTTGCATGTTGCTGCCGGGTCAGTCAAGTCCCTGTGAGTTACCCTCCCACTAGGATTAGGTGAATCCAAGTCCCCGCAGTCCTTTCCCTCCCTGGGTGTCACGTCATGCCGGGTGTCCATCGTGTGGACTTGTACCTGGGCACTGGTTGTGGCTCTGTGTTGCAAAGTTACGTCCTGAAACGGGATCCTATGTGTCTCTTTGGGATCCTGGCAATGGTAGATGTCCTACTGTCTCTGGACGTGGGTGTCCGTGGGAAAGATGCTGAGGGCATGTGTCCCTAGCTAGTAAGGGGGAAGGGTTGTGAAGCAGACTGCAGTTGTAATATCACTGATCTTTGTGCAAGTATCCTAAAGCAGTCCTACAAACCAAAAACCAGGTTGGTTTTTGGGGAAGCTGAAGAGATGGTGATGAGTGAAATAAGACAAAGTTCTGCTGAATTCTTCTGCTTTTGTACTTGATAACTGTTTTGGCAGAGCAGTTAAAGAAGAAATGTCTCACACAAGTTGTTTTACTCCAGCGGCAGAAAGTGCATGCTGCTCTGTTTTGTGTTACCTCATGTAATGGCTAAAGTGGAAAATTTCTAATGAGGAGACTGTGCCGCTTTCTGCACTCACTTTCTATTTGCCGAGTAGTGCATGCAAAAAACCCGCCTTGCCTTTTCACCTGAAAACTCTTGCGTGTTTGCAGTATCAGCCCTGTGAAAACCCTGCTGGCTGTGGATGGGCCTTACTGATATAAACAGGCAACTGGAGCTCCTGGAAATGTAAAATGAAATGGTTACACCAGGGAAGTAGTTCCCTTAATCTCAAGATCCCCTCCTAAGATCAGCAAAAATTACTTCCTGCCTGGGAGCAGTGTTTTCGCTTAACTGTGTTTATCTAGTTGGGATAAAGAAATGCAGAAACAAATGGATGACTGGCATGATCGTGCTTTGGTCAGCCAGCACACATTTCTATTGAATAATCGAAAATCATTTTGGTTTCTCTTTGTGTCCCTTGAAAGCGTGTGCAACAGGGAAAAAGCAGGTAAAGCAAATCCCTCAAAACCTTGAACCCAGAATGGATTAAAAAAAAAAAACGTAACTCAGCTACAGTCCTTTCATGGGAAAAACACAGGTGCATGGTAGACATGAATGATTTGTGATACATAAATGCATAATGATGTTAAATATTTAAGAGGGTCAGATTTTGTTCTGTTTATATCCAGAGACTGAGCTATTCATATGTTTGGGTGTTTAACACTGACGCCTTAGCATGAAAAAAATATCTTGAAATATATCTTTTTAGTCTAAACTGTGAAGTTATTTTTTTTAAAACTTTGAACCTTTTGAAGGTCATCATCAAGTTGGCCACAAAAGGTCGAGGGAGAGTTAGTTTGCTGTCTTGCGTGCTCCTTTAAAAATAATAAAAAAAGTGTTCTTTGGAAGAACTTGTGGTAAAGGGCAGATCAATTTTAAGGGATAAACAAACATCTTTGGCCCCTGCTGTCTTGTTTTCTATTAGAAAGAATAATAATAATCTTTTGAGACTATGGGTTTTTCCAGTGTGGAGTTTTTATTTTTATTGTATGCTTGCTTCCAAAATCTTGGCAGCTCTTTTGCTTTGATTTGTAATCCCACGTAATTATAATTAGGTTGTTTTCTTGGGGTCAGGATTCCTCCTTAGTTGGTGCTCTGGTTTTATTTTGGGGGTTTTCTGGGTGGATGTTCTGTCTGTTTTTATTCTAATAAAGAAAGAGAAGAAAAATTCAGATAGAACAACAGCATAGCTTGATTTGGACTTCCTTTCTTATCAACCCCCAGGAGCTCTGATACTGTGGGAGCACTTCTTGTAACTGCTGACTCCTCTTACATGCATCTCACTGTCCTTTGTAAGAAAGGGCTGCTCCGGTCGAATTCAAGAGACTGGATGTTCAGATCTTCCTTAACTCCCCTCAAAAATACATTTGTTTCTGTAATGTATTATGCAATGTTCTCATCTTTCTAAATAGAGTTTTATTAAATCTCTGTGTAGTAGCCAGGGGTTATATTGAAATATCATAAAGAGAGCCAAAAGTATATTAATAAAAAATGTACTTTTGTTTGGCCAGTAAATCCTCTTGTACTTATCTTCAGCAGTCTGAGCTAATAGCTGTTGGATGCTCCATCATTGCTTTGTCTTCAGAAACAATGAAACAATTCTGGTTATTTAACACAAAGCATATTTGATATACATGCACATGAGACATCTCCCCGCCCTCACCCTGTCTTCTTTGGGAGTGGAATAGCTGTCCTTAAACTGTGTTAAGTTCCACTGTCTCCATAGCCTCTCTCCTAGTGGCACCCTTCATCAGATGCTGTATCTCTGTCCAGGCTTTCTCCACTCTCCCTTCCCCGATGCCCATTTTCTCCCAGCCTGTGTAATGCTTGGGATTGAGGGAGTGGAGATCTTGCTATTTCCAGCCCTGCTCAGTGCTTTGTTTAGCCCCACTTCTGAGTCTTTGCTGGAGCCAGGGGTGGCCTTGCACCTTCCTTGAAGACTGGCATTTCTGTGTTAGATGCTGCCATTATCCTGACCTCCTTGACTGAGTCACTGGGAACGGTGCTTTTTTTAGTGCTGCCAGTCATTAGAACTGGAAATGGTAATAAAGGATGTAGTGCTTATTATTTAACACTGCTGAAATACATACGGGGAAGAGGTCAGATGCATAATTTAACCACAGGGATTCCAGTGGCCATGTTAAATCACCCTTCTGAGCTAATGTCCTGACTTGGCACATAAATCTTGAACTTCAGCTTGGTTTGTACATAAATTTCTTCCTTTAGCACTTGCAAGGCTTTTTCACTGCTAAATGATTATTTAAAGATTTTCATCTATTCTTTATCACAACCTCACCATACTGCTATAAACAGAGTACACTCTTCAAAGGAAGGATGCTGAGAAATGCACTTTTTTTTTGCCATGGAGAAACCTGAGATCTCATTTTACCAATTTGTGCAGTGATGCTTCTGGTAAATTATTAGCACTAACACAATGAGCAACATAATGACAACTAAACATGACAACTAAATGACAATGACAACTAAACATGAAGCTTAGCAGGAAGTTGGAGTGTGTGCTCAGCAGGGACTTTTCTAACTCTCTCACTAATCTTTAGTGCCTGCATCTTCGGATCATCTGCAAATCCAGCTGTTATCTTGGGACAACGTTTTCATGGAAGCTTTTAGTTACAGGATTCATGTTTTTTGGTTTTTTCCCCTCTGTTACTTGGATGGCCTGTCCTCTGTGTTTGATTGCGTTAAGTGAGGTTTTGTTGTTTGGCATGCTAATTTGTATAATGGATACCAAAAGCTGACGATGGGCAAGGACTGAGGCTTGATTAAATTGCAGAGGTTGATGGCACAGCATCCCTCTGTGTGTACCCGCAAAATTCCAGATCATTCCACCTCTTGGGGTTGGCATAGAGGGAAGCCGTTAGTTGAAGGCTGCGTTTTAATCACTCAGAGCGATTATGTAATAATATTTCATGTCTAGTCACAAGGGAATTCCTGTTGTGGCTGCTTTTATGCTCCAGATGCCTTGTTTTCCTGCAATGCTGTTCTCTTGGCTCTCAACTTCCCACTTGATTTGGGTTGAGTCATCTTCTTTCCAAAGCAACATGGCAATCATTTTACCTATTTGCCACTGATTTGATCATTCTCATGCCAATTTGGCTGAGCCTCTAGCAAATTGTCCCTGCCAAAAAAGCGGAGCCTGAGCCAGGAGAGCCAAGTGGTCCAGGAGTAGTGCTGTCTTGGTATGAACTTGGAGTGCTCTTTGCTCCTGCTGAGGGAGATGTCTGTGACGTATGAGTCTTTCTTTTCCTTGTTTTTATTGCGGTTCTGGCACTTTTCTGGGCACACCTTCAGCTGAATCACCTTCTCAACCTGGTAGAAAACTTTCTGTTTAAATACATTTTTTATTTTTTTTTTCTGGTTGTTCTGCTGAGGTAATGAAGTGAAATTGCTCTGTGCAGTAACATGTGCCCTAGTCTGTGATATTGTCTTGTGGAATTACTGTAGGTATCTGCAAGTAGCCAGAAATGCCACAGCAAACAAATTTCTTTGTGATAATAGTGATGATAAATTGGTCACAGCTTGTGGAGTGATATTTCTTGGGGCAGAGGATAGGTGTGCATTTCAAATGAACTTTCAGAGCATAATTGTTAATTACTTTGAAGGGATCACTCTGACAAGGTCCTTCCCAAAATAAGAACTATGCCACCCTTATCTCCTCCCATTTGTGCCTATTTGTAACCTCATTTGTTTCTGCATATTCTCCGGTTGGCTGGTCTCTTCAAAGAGACTTCAGAAGCGCTGATGCTTCTCTTTTTTTCCCTGCAACTGACAGGATTTGTCTTGTCAGTGTTAGTTCCTGGCTGACTGGCTTCTCTCTAGTCCCAAATCAGTAAAAACCTTGGGTTATTGTACCTACTGCAGTAGTTGGGGCAGAAGTGTCAAGATTGAAGCTAGTACATCACCTGTGCCCTTGCTTCCATTGGACAGATTGAAGGGGATGTAGGGACTTGCAAGGCAGATACTTACAATGGGCAGAAAGCATTCTAAATTTCTTTGAAATTACTCTCTCAACTCCTAATGGGTGCTGAAGAGGTCAACAAGTCCCTGTGGTCAGAGGTATCCAGAAATACTGTCAGACCAGAGCAAACTTCTACTACTATTTTTTTTTTTCATGCCTTCCTCTGCTATGGGAGAGATCCCAAGCTTTTTTTTTCCTCTTCCCTCTGCAAGTTAGCTGATAAAGAGTCAGTGGTTGCTGCTCTGAGCCCTCACAGACTTCAGAAATCTTCCTCTTAAAGAGAAAGCAAAGAGGACCTGCTGGCTTGTCCTACTGCAGCTGTCCTGGGACCTGCTCATACACACTGAGTGTGGTGGAGTCTCCCACTTATCAGGGCACTAGTGAACAACACCCTGAAACAAAGGGGTGAGTTTCTGGCTAAGTGGCATGAAGGAAGGGGACAGCTGTTTCGGGAACAGTACCTGCAATTTCCCGGTGGTGAAGAAATGTCCTCTGCCTGAGAACAGGAAATAACCTGATGTTTGAGATAACCAAGTATGATATCACCAGACTACTTGTTTAGTGAGCTTAGATACTGGTTTTGTTTATTTGGAAGTGTTATGTACTGGCTAAAAATTCTTGAAGGAGTTGGTCTAGAAAACAGAGACTGGATTAAGACCAATACTAACATCAGAACTCATGTAGTCTTAGGTTATCTGTCTGGTAAGGATTCTTTTTACTAGAGCGGATGTACATAGAGTTCATGTTTATTATCACCCTTAAGATAAAGCATCTCAGTTACAGGAATCTGATTTCAGGCTACTGAAATAGTTTGTAAATAGTAAATAGTTTGTAGCATTGGTAGAACTAACAATGATCATCCACAAAGGTAATTCCATATTGAAATCTCTTGAAGACATTCTCAGCTTTCCGAGACTTGCTATTGAGCCGTTCATATGCGTCATTTTGTGTATGTCAAACAATTGCCTTTTATTTTTTCCTCCCCCTGGATGGACGTGATATTTGAAATGGTTGGGGTTTTGTTTGATTTTGCTTCCACTTCCTAATACATGTTGGTCATTTAATTTAAATACCAACTCTGCCAATGTTATGGCAGAAGTTGCAGGCTACAGTGAATATTTCCCAGCTGTTCAGGCAGTCTAAATCCAAATTTCTAAAGTGCACTAACAGTTTTACTGCTTCTCACCCTGGCTACACGAGTGTAATTATAAAAGGTGACCTCATGTTTTTTTTTAAAGTGTTTGTCAAAGAGGAGGAACTGGCACTTAGGAAGGCATGTAATTTGTAGCCAGTTCTGATGGTGATGTTGAGATGAGGATTACAGGGCGGTCAAACATGAATGGGTTCATTTTTTAATGAAACAACATCTGGAATAGCATGAGATTTATGGTTTTCTTGAACTTAAAAACTTTTGGCCGTACTAATGGTGAAAAGTCTTAAATTAAAGTTTTCCAAATAAATTCTAGAGAGCTGCTAAATTTAGAAAATGCTGAACGAGATAGTGCTTTTGTGTACCTCATCTTTTGTTTTCCCTGTCAGCCTGTTTGTTTCTGCCTAGTTTCCCCTCCATGCTACCTGGCATCCCTGCTCAGGACAGTTGTTCTCACTCCCTCCCTTTCATACTCCTTCCTCCTCTTGCTCTTCTGCAGCACAGCCAGGCTGGTGCTGGCTTACCCACAAGTAACTGTGGAATTAATTAGGCTGAGATCTTGCTGTAGAGCAAAGAACTGGGGTCTGCTGCAGACAGTATGTGGAAGATCAGAATAACCTGTCATAGAATATGCTGCAGCTTTGCAGCAGTGCTGAGTGTTTAGTTCTGGCACTGGATTCCCTCAAAGCCGCTTCTCTTGGGCTGCGGTCACTTCACTCAAATGTGTGCCTAGATCTCACAATGTAATTTATATTTTTTTTTCCAGTAGACTTTTGACAGCAGGTGACTTTGTGTGCGTTCTGAATTCCCTTTTAAAGGCAAGGAGGAAGGAGGGAGAAAGGAGTTTCAACCCCCTTTCAGGCCACATCATCAGAGGTCTCCAGGCAAACCCCGTGTCAGTGTCTGATAACCACCCGGCACTATACTAGAGCTGCACCGGTCTGTGCCCAGTGTGGGTGCTGGGGAGCCTGCCCTCCCCACCAGCCTGTAAAACCTGGCAGACAGCAATGATTAATGTGTATGCTGAGTAGTTCCCACCCATCTGGGCGATATTGTACCTGCTGGAAGCACACAATAGGTCTGTGCCTATTCCCACCCGGTGGGAGGTGGATCAGTGCTGTGTTTGGTGCGACTGGTGCATTCGTTGGGGGGGAGAGAACTCCTGCCTATCCTGTGAGCTGATGAGGCAAGGGTAAATGTGCTCTGGGGGTGATGTGCTGTGTAGGAAAATTCGATGTAATACACAATTATTTTTTTCCCTTATAAACTGGGAGAGCCCCAATTGCCAGTTGTTATGTTGAAACACAAGAACAAAAGATTAGATAACCGAATGTATCCTGATACTCATTTCTGGGATGCCTATCTAGATCCACAAGGAGGAAAGCTCCTTGTGGATCAGGAATGCTACTTGTGAGATGCAGGGAAGTGGTGTGTTCTCCTTCTCCAGCAGCATGTGATTTATAGTTACCCTTGTGTTGTTTTCAGAGCAGGTTGGTCTGATTCCCTAGAAGAGGTTCTTTGCATCCAGGCAGTAGTGGAGGAATTAATTTTGGCCCAAGTACTGTCTCCCTGCTACTCTGCAGCGCTCTGGAGCTGCTTGGTCTCCCCATGGCCTCTAGGTCAAAGTCCACGAACATTTAGACAGTGTTGCAATGTCCACCCTACAAATATTATTAAGGATAGGGACTGTAAATTAAACTGTAAGACCTTTTCCCTGCTATGTCTTCCAGTGCAGTGTAAAACATGGTCTGCCCGAACAATACAAGCTTGACAGACCAGTTTCATATTCTGATTTGTAAAACAAGTGAAATATTTTTTCTTTCTTCCTTACCCTTAATATTTATTTAGGTATGAATTAATGCCAGACCCCGGGGGTTTTTTATCCCTCTGCCTCTCCTTTTCTTCTTGCCTGAGTTGCAATATCTGTAGTCCGCAAATGATGAGAGGGCAGGGTCATGGCAGCAATTGCATGTCAAAGTTAAGGTGTCTGATCTTTTTATCTACAATGGCAAGTATTTCTCATGAGGAATTACTTTCTCCTCTTGTCTACTGCTTCACCCTTCTCCATTTCAGAGTTTTATGCCATGCTTGACATTTTCATTTTTTTCCCCCTGGTTTTAAAAACACCCAACAAGATAGTAAGCTGGGTTTTGCCATGTCAGCCCTCTCAAAGTGGCAGCCTGCAGCATGTTTTGAGCATGGGTGTTTTGGTAGGCTGAAAAATACCAGTTCACAAAGTGTTAACTTATTTTTGATAATGAGATGATAACAAATGTTAATATTTAACTACACTGTTGGGTTTTTTTTAGATGTGGTTTCTATTTACAGTGCTTAGACCCATTCTAAATACAAATTTGATAGCTACTTTAACTTTTTTAGTTTAGTTGCGAAGCAGCACGTATGTTGTTCAGAATAAAGGTGGTGGTCAGCTGAAAACTGAGAAATGGCACTCAAATACCATTTTTCAGTGTGTGTCTCAGTCCTAGGGATGGGTGTGGTAAATCATGGTCTTCATGCAGCCAGAGGGACATGAACAGCTACAAGGTCTTATAGCAAAGACTGGGTTTTAGATTAAAATCAGTTTTGTGACAATGTCTCCTAATCATGTCAGAATAGTGTAGAAAAGATCCTTAATTGCAGCACAGAGATGTAAAAGAGATACTGAAATATCCTGATGCTGCTCTCTGGAAAATTATGAATATATTGTTATGAATAGAGTATTCAGGGAAGCTGCAAGCAAGATCTTGTATCTCCCAACCCTTTGATGTTAGCTGACATTATGAAGTTGGGATAAGCGAAGCAGATAACATCAGCTGAGAAGCAAGTTAGTTGACTAATCTGTGGAGGGCGAAGGCTGGAAAAGATCTAAATGTCTCAGAATAAAGGGAACTCCTACTGAAAATAAAAGAAGTAGTGATGGAGAAGTGGGTGGTACCTGGATGCTACTAAAGTTGATTTAATCATGTTAAGTATTCAGAAGAATGTCATATGATTAACAAATCATATTCTAATTGTTAGCGTATTAGCAATGATTATTTACTTAGCAAACTTCCTTCTTCCCTCTCCCAGTGGGGAAAAGAAAGAGAGCAAAGTTGGAATAGAAGAGCTAATTGCCCCTGATTAAAGTGTGAAGTTGAAGGATAGATGAAACTTTTCCAGTTTTGCAGTGTTTCAGATGGTATCTCATTATCTTGGGATTTTGCTGATGTGCTTTGTGGATAGCTTGGAGAGTCTTTTTTGCTTATGGCATAGACTAAGCAATAATTTAGTGCAGAACGTTAAATCTTTTCCAAGTTAGTTTACTGGCTCTGAAATGAAGTCAGTCTGTGTCCTTTTGCATATTTGAAGTGTTGGGCTTGTTTTGTGATTGCAGTGGTTTTTGAGCCGTCTCATCACACTGGAGAGATGGCTCTTAAAAGTGAGCCATGACCGAAAGGCCTTAGAAAGGCCTTTCTGCTTCTTTGGGTGAAATGGAGCCATGCACATGCTGCACATCCCTGTGGGGCATAGAGGGGACAGCCTGCTTACCCTGAGGTAATTATTATAAGAGGCAATGTGCCTCTGCCTCTCCTATTGCAAACAGCTTGATGCAATCTGTCTTAGGTATCCCATTATCACGACAGAGTTGAAGTTTGTAAACCAGGAGGAAGTGCTATGTCTTATATCAGTGTTAATGCAGTGATGTGTGGCACTGAGCCTGTGTGCTTTATTTTTAAAGCTGAAATACCAGACTTAAGAAATATGCACCTAAAAAGCTAATGCAGAAATTTCACAGCTGTCATGTGTATCAGAAAATGCAGTTTTGAAGGATGTGTTTCAGCAACTTAAACTACATTAAACTTAAGAAATCATTAAGGAAACTTGTGAAGTCCATGGTTATGCAGTCCTATACTATTTTGCGGGGTTGGAAACTGTTTTCATAGGTTAATGAAACTGCTTTCATACTATGCTGCACAATCTAATTATATCTTTCTTGGAAGACAGCTAAGCATGTGTCCTCTGGCTCACATGCCCTCCCCTCTTTTTCTCTCCCCACTCCTCTGCCTCCCCGTGTCCCCAGAAACTTTGTGGTAGTAGTCAAAAGTAGTTTCTTTGCGTTACTTTTCAAATGGTGCGTTGCCCAGATGGTTGGTCATGTCTATAGTTAAAGCAACCTGACCACTTCTATGACCTTGTGCTCAGTGATCACAAGTGATTTTTCTGGGCTGCAGCTTTCCTTGCCAGGTGTCTGTCATGGTCAGAAATGGATTACTGGTTTCCGAGAATGAAAAGTGAAGAAAATGTTGTTTCCACTGCAAGAAAAACAAATTGGATAAGAAGCTGAACAAAGCAAACCCTTGCATCTGGTGAGTTAGTAAGCTCTCTAGTGTATGAGAATAGGGCCCCCAGGTTTGTTGGGAATGGGAAGAAGGCAGATGTTGAGCTAAAGGTGATACTCTGGTACAAAAAATATCTCTGTTGACAGTAAAAGTTCTTGCAAATTCAGATGATTATAAACTTCTCAAAATACCAGTGTGTACTTGCTCAGTAAAAATTTGGTTTTGAAGTATTTATCTTTAAGGTTATAAGCACTTAGGCACCAGTCAAAGCTTTTTAGCAAAAGCATCCACTTATGATAAAGCTGAACTGTGTTAGATGTACTTGGCTCTTGGAGGTCTAGCATCACACAGAGAGGAAGTAGCTTGAAAGTCAGGTGTTGACTGTGTGTTGGGTTGAGGCATTCAAGCGTAGGTGGTGTAGGCTTATTTGAGTGGCTGTTCAAAGCAAACAAACAACAAAACCCTCTCAGTAGCTGGTTTGTGTTTTTTTTCTTGTGTGTTGTGTTTTTAATGACTCTTCTGGTTTCCAGTCCACTTGTGTCTGATTAAAAACATAAGGAAAGATGTAGTTTGGAGATGTTTGGTTCTGAATGTGACTGGTAAAAGAAAGAGCAAATCATTAATTTTTATATCTTCTTCTGAAGTCTTCCAGGATTATTGCTTTTAGTTTTTTACTCTACTTAATGTCCTCATTTTGAAATGTGACCTTGATACTTCCACCTAGCTGGTTGTACTGGTGGTCAAAAAATGCCGTGTGTTCTCAAGAACATTTTATTGACACTTAAAATACAGATCAGGGAGTGCTTTGCCCAGCTGTGATCTGAAGGAAGAGGCATCCTTACTCTGAACTCGGAACGTTAAATAGTTTAAATATGCTGATGTTGCCATGGCTGAGGAGATACAGAGATGCCTGTGGTAGTAAAACCGCCCCAGCTTTAGGTGTTGCAATTGGGCTGGCACATCCCTCTGGGAAGCTTCTTCTGCAGCCTCTTTAGTGTGGTTTTACTGCACAGTTATTTTCTGTAGAGTTGGGTATCACACCGCTTTCTGGAACTCATGCACTTTCCTTAACATTAAATGCAGCCACAGTGTCATCTTTGGCCAGCAGCTGAGAAGGGGAGGAGAGAAATGTCCTGTGGCAGTCTGGATGGAAATTTTGCTACAGTGGTCTCCTGTGGCTGTAACTAGGAGTACTATTCAAATTGTTTAGTACTGGGAGGAGGCATTAGTGCTAGGTAGAAGTACTAATTTCTTTGCTTTTCCATTTGTTTGGGGGTTTGTTTATAGTGCTTCATCTGCTGACTTTGAGATTTTCCTCCAGAAATAAGTACCTGGAGACTGCTCTGCCTTTTTTAACATATATGAGAAGCATAACTTTATTTTTTTACTATTTTATTCTTTTTAAAAACAGCTTTGGTTCATGTTGTTTTTTTAATAAGAATGCTCTAAGAGAATCTGAAAGCATCATAAATTTTAAGTCTCACTAGGTAAGGTAGTTACATAGAATATGGATTCTAGTGCTGTGTGGGGTAAATTGATGGGGTTTGGTTATAAAAAGATGGAGCAGGAAGGAGAGGAACAAAGAAACATGAGAACCAACACACCTCAGTGACAAATGATAGATTCTTACTTTCATTTATTGGTCTTAAAATCATTATCTAATGTGCAGGCAAGCTGGTGGCTTTTCCCCAGACAGGGGGGACTTTGGTACTGCTGTGGTAAGCTGTGGCATATGTGACTGATGTGCAGAGGCCTGGGCTCCCACAGCGAGGCTTTTACCCAAGGGGTTGAGAGACCACATACAGTGTCTGGGGCATGTTACCTGCATTGGGACAGAGTCTGTGAAGGCCAGCACAGCAGCCAGGTGCTGCCTGGCTAGGGAAAGACCAAGGGTGCAGCTTCGTGCCCTGCTTAGGGCCTTCCAAGGCAGCAGCGCTGGTGATCCTTTGGTGTCCTCTTGCTGAAACCACTGCAGAGAGCAGTCACGGCAGAGCTACTATCCACCTGCAGACTGTTTAGGAGAGGGCAGGCTTTCTTTCAGCAGCAATCTGGGCATGAATTGTTGGAAACAGACTGCGAACCCACAGTGTGACAAGAGTGTGTGTGTCCAGTTCCCCTCCCGTGGGCTTTTTGTGCCAGACTCCGAGCAAGCATTGTACTAGAGCATCTCTCCTGTCTTATTGCTTCTTTTTAGGACAGAAGAGTCTACTTTGCACTTTTTCATGTTATCAGGTTGAAGGTAGAAACCAAATCCTCAGTAGGCATGTTACTATGACCTTTTAGCAGTGGATATTAAGTCTGCTTAGATGCCACAGCCAGCCTCCAGAGGACAAGGACTTTTGAGGCAGGAGCCCTTAATTGCCGCAGCTTGTGTTTGTAGTTACAAACTTTGCATTTGTGACTTTGTAACTTCATTGCAAATACTGACTCACTGCATGAAACCTGTCCGGTTTTTCACCCCTTGTAAAGAGTTACAGAATGGTTACTGTTTGGTTGCATTACCTTTTGCCAGGTGCTTTCCCGAGCAACCCATATTTTAAATAGTCCTCCATCTTGATTGTGAAGCATAGTGAGTCACAGCATGGGTGGTGACTCACTGATACCCGTTAAACATTAGGATCCTTAAGGTGTGACTCCTTAAACTTTGACTAAAAAAAATGCTGTCACAGCATGAAAAAAACCCCACTTGCAATATATTGCACATCTGCATAGGCGGCAAATTCTCTACAATGCACCTTTTCCACCAGCATATTTTATATGCAGTTATTTTTGCTTGGCATAACAATACAGTCCTTTTTCTTTAGCAAGTAATTTATCTGATCTCTTGTATTAGGATGATGGAAGGAGGACAGAAAGACAGGGGCACACAGAGAAATCCCAGGGAAGGTTTAGCAGCATCCTTCCTTTAGGCTTGGCGCTGTTAACTCCTGAGTGGGACACCAGGGAATTCAGCCAAAGCAGTTAGGGGGTTTTAATGGTCTCCTGCTTGTAACAGATTAAACTACCTCTTGCAAGAGGTGGTAGAGGATTACTGTCCAGTCTTCAGCCAAAACAACCTCCCAGTGCAGATTTACTTGGAGTGCCAGTTGAACTGCCAGTCATCAGCACTGCCCACCCCAGTGTTTTGTTCTACAGGGACATGGAAACCCATCACTCCTTTCTTTGTGGAGCAAACCTGAGTGTCATCTTTGCAGAATGAAACTACCGACACTTGGAGCAGGACCTGCCACAGCTCTGGGCACAGCCGTGCCATGTGGGCACATGACAAATAAGTTCTGCTCTGTTGAGCCCAGGTGTATATAAGGGGAGAACCAGCACTGTTGCTGTGTAATAGTTCCTGCTTTATTTCTAGCTCTTCAAAGCTGAGGTTTTTCTATGTGGATGGGAAGGGGCAACACAGGTCTCTGGCAAAATTTCTGTGCTTTCAGCATGATGAAACCTTACTGGTTTGCTCTGCTGCTGTGTTAAGATGGGTAGGGACGATATGCTAGCTATTAAATATGTATTTTGTCCTATTAATGTCATCTTTACCTGAGGCTGCTTTTGACTGTAGCATCCATTTTTCTTCTGTCCTCTCTCCTTATTCTTGTCTCTCTTTGCAAGTTGAATGCCCTGGTGGCACCTACCACTGTCGTGCCAAATTTATTTTGGGTAACTGCTTCATGGTGACCTCTCTGTGGTTTGTGACAGCTGCCAGAGGAGAAACCAGGATATACTTGAGCTCTTAGTACAGAGCGAGTAATTTGGGGTCATGGCAGATTCTCTGGAATTTTTTGTTAAAGCAACTGTTGATATATTTCACCATTTCCCAATTTACAAGTTTGGAGAGTTTTGCAGAGGGAGAGGTTTCAGGAAGGTCAAGGGCTGCCTGGTCTGCTAGCACCCGCGTTAGACTGCCCGTATGGGCTTGGGGGATCAGCTCTGATTTCTGCTGGCCTGCAGAGCGAGTGCTTAACCAAGGGCAGGGAAGGGCCAGATGCAGGGTTTGCAAGGAAATAAGTGTTTTTATTGTCAGAGCAGCTGGGGAGTTGGACAATAGCCTTAAAAACAAACAAACAAAGGATGACTCGCAGATAAGTTATCGAGAGGAGTGGGTGTATTTTGGGCACCACTGAAGGACAAGCTGATACATTGACTCTTCTTCTGCTTTTAAACTCTTACTTTGTGTGCCAGTTTGCCAGAGGGGTTTGACGTCTATTGTCCTGGCCTGAAATTTAACAACAGTCCTTGAGATTTTGGCTCTTCCAAACATGAGCCTTTACCTACGTGTAATCTGGTACTGCACATTCTCTGCCATGGGCTTGTGTGAGGGCCAGCTACCTTTGGCTAGCAATAGTAAGCTTTGAAAATAGATAGACACCAGGGTATCTCTTTTTCCTTTTTGCACTTGGAGGACACTACTGTTCCTCTGACATCAATAAATTTAAAAAATAATTATTGAATTTTAAAATGTGTGCTTGTATAAATATGACTATCTTTAATAAATTTAATTTGTTCTCTACAAACAAAAATGATTTTTCTTTTTCAAGTAGCATATACACCTTCTGGATTGTGAAAATGAAGCTGGAGCATTTTAAAGCCTGCCTGGAGCTCAGATATATATCTTGAATTTTGTTTTGTTTTCAGCTTGTCTGGGCAGATATTTTTATTTGCTAGCTGGAGATTGGTTCTAGAGTTGCAAGTATTAGTAATTGCATTTCCTCCACTTGCTCCTGAAAAGTCAAGGTTTTTGGAGAGCAGTTCTCACTGCCTTGCTGAGCTGTTTGCTGCAAATAATTCATAGCTATTTGGTGAAAAAAATCCTTGCTCAGACTACTTGTTTATGGTTCTTTAGTGTCTTCAGTCTGTAGGGTGGAAGAACTCAAAAATACATTTAACTTAAACAAAAAGCCTGATCCTGAAAGCTGGCAGATTTCTTTTGGCCACAAAATTGTTGTACCTCTTAGTGACATGGTATATTGTAGTGAGGTCATCTCTGATGTTGAACTGGAGGACTGAGTCTTGCCTTATTTGTGGAAGGGCTGTACCTCATGGAAATGTGCAGTGCACCTAATTGAACTGTTTTGAGGGAAGCTCTTTTTGAAGTTGCATCTAACTTTTAAAAATAAATTGCATACTTCTACTTTGTGTTTTTGGCTATGAAACTCCAGTTCGTGGTGTCAGGAGGGCTGCTACTATTACATTACACACAAACAGCCATTTATTCTGCAAAGTTTCAATTCCAGAGTATCTGACTCTCCAAAGTTAGCTGCACTTATTTGTCACGTAATGTGCGTGGCTCCCATTACCATCAATATTTGAGCGCCTCACAAACCGCAAACAAACATATCTTCTTATATTTATTCAAGGGTATAATAGTAAGTATCCACACTTTACACATAAGGGAGATTAAGTTACATCTCTGAGGGCAATGAAGTTGTTGGGCTAAAGCCAGGAATGCAATCTGGTTCTTCTGGTTTCCTCTGCCTAGAAGGAAAATGTCTTGGAGTTTAGGGAAGCCTCACTAGAAACCTTGTTTTTCCTATCTTTCTCATGGGAATGAGGCAGTACCCTAATGACAAATTGCCTGAAATAGTTCATTTCCCCTTCCTTTGGACAGAAAGATTAATTTCAGTTTTAGGCATAGCTTTATTGTGGAGGTTCAGAACCTGTCTGGTTTCTGAGCTATGAAATGTCACCGTGGGGGCTGCTGTCCCAAGAAGTTGCATGGCTGTGCTGGGATCTCCAGCTGCCCTGTCTAGCTCCATGCCAGGACTTGTCTTGACAAGCTGTGCCCTTATTTAGTCTTCATCCCCCTTCCTTGGGGGCCCCTGGTGGTCTAGTGGTTAGGGTGCAGCACTTTCACCGCTGTGACCCGGGTTCGATTCCCAGCCCCCTGGGCAGATGGAGCTCCTCAGCCCTGTAAGGCAATCCATCTAAGAGAAGGTCACTCTAAACAAACCTACGTCCTGAGACCCTCACTGCCACTGTCCAAGCTTGCTCGGCCCCGCCAGATGAAAGAAGACTGGCCATTATATATCCCCCTTCCACCACCTGGGGAAATCAAGATGCTTTTCTGAAAACAAAAGAATCCTGACACTGAGAGCCTGAAGCTAATGGCCATCAGGGTCTGTGGCAAAGCAGCTGTTTTTCCCGATATTTCCAAGCAGCTCTGAGGATATCAGCTGGAGCACTTGCTCTTAAATTGTCAGGCTTACTGCTGGTGGGCTTCATGGGGCTCTGATAATGGGTGTCTGGGGCTGCAATGACAGTGAGATGCTTCAGCTGCATCAGTATTGCCAACGTCAGATGGAGATATCCCCTTAGGCTAAACTCGTGTGACCTGGAGAGGGGGAGACTTAAGTGTTGGATATTGTCATCTTACAATTAAGGGTCTGATAAAACTCACTGAAGTAAATGAGTCTTTAATTTGCTTCTTGAGGTCTTGGATTTGACTTGAGGGGGAAAGCTTTCCTGTGCTGTTTCCTTGCACTTGTGTTAGGACTGACATTTGGAAGAAGCTCTGCACTGATATTACTATGTTAAAACACATCTGAGAAACTAATTTATTTCAGTTTATCTGTCTCTTTTTTTCTTCCAGTGGGATCTTGTTTGTGATTCTGCCTGGAAAGTCCACATTGCTAAATTTTCCCTGCTTGTAGGATTAATCTTCGGCCACTTGATAACAGGATGTATAGCTGACTGGTAAGTGAAAAATTCTTTAATGCAATGTAACTATGAATAAGTAACAGTATAAAATATTGTTTTGATTGTCTTCTACTTTATATTCATGAAGAACCTTCGCGTAATGATTTCTCAGGTTCTGAAAGAACCATGATGGACAAACAGTTTAAAACTGTTTTAATTGTTTGAACCTGAGTAATTTATATCAAGGTAAATAACACAGACTCTTCTCTATTTGGCTTAGCTATTTCCTGCTGACACAACTTATTACAGCTGTAAAGCTAGTACAGAATTGAGTATTTTCTAACTATACAAGTGAAGCCTTTAGTTTAGGGTTTTCTTTTGCTTAAATAAGAAGTAGGGCCAAAAGAAATTGGAAGCGGCATTGATTTCACTGAAAATGTGACTAATGTAGTGTCAGCCTTGTGCTTACACAGTATCTTTTGGTGAGTTGAAGGCTGTCTTTTGCAAACCTTTCCCTTGTTCTTCTTTTAAAGTTCTTGTTAAGCAAACATTTTGATGTAGTGTTAAGGATTTGCTGACTAATGTCGTGCTAGTATTGGGGTATTAAAAGAGTAGACTGCAATTCTTTAAACTGCTATAGTTAAAGGCGTTATTGGATACCCCAATTATGCTGAGGATTCAGCTTTTATTTTAGAAAATGGTCTTGTAGTGTAGAAGAGGGGAAAGAAAAATTAAAGGGATGACTCAAGTGATTTCAGTGGAAACTTGCAGCATCTGAAACAATAGCTCTGTGATGCTGTCCCAGTCATTTCGGTGGCTTCTAGCACAGTTGCCAATGTTGGTGCTTTAAATGGCCCCAAGTTAACTCTTTTGCCATTAACTAGAACAGGAAAGGAAGAAGAGTTGCCTATTAGGGAAATCTTATAAAGCCTCAGCAACTCACCAGTCAGCTGGGAGAGAAAAGGCCCCCTGCAGCTGTGCAGTAATTTGGATCAAGCATTCCTAGTGAAATTGCATCTTAATTCTTGAATAGTCGCTGAAAGTTCTTGGGCGAGCAAGGAATCATGACTTTTCAGTGAAATAGGGAACATGCATGAAATACAGTTGAATTTGATTAAAATACCACAGTAAAACGGGGCTCTAAAAACTCATAGGAAGTATAGAGGGGAAATGAATGAGAGATCTTGCTTGGCTTTCCTAAAAAGGAATCAGTGTGGAGAAAGCGGACTTATTACCAAGTTAGGAAAGTGGTGCTATAATTGACAAATAAGCCACAAATAAGTGAACGACTTGTTGCCTAAGGCACTAGCTTTGAGAGAGAATTGCAGTAAGCAGGTTTAATAGCTCTCTGCTACCAAAAGGAGCATTCTGTGCTTCCATCCATTTCTGTCCCCAGCGTGTACTTTGTGCTGCCACATGCGTTTGTTGGACCCCTCTGCGAGCTGCTTAGCTGAGCTAATGCAGCATAAAATTACCCTAATTTTAAAATACCTAGAAATGTCTAGTGAGTTTATGAGAATCTGGCTTCCAGCTGTGGTACGAAGGAGAAAAAGGGTAATTTGGTGGCTGGAGGGAACAGTGACCCTTTTGTGGGTGACCAGAATGGACACAGTTTGCTGCCACCAAAGCTAGTCCTCACACTCCTGTTTAGTGCCTGTTGCCAGCTGATGTACCTAACCCAGTAGGGCTCCTGTGCTGGATAGTCTTTTTGTCATTTAGCAGTAGCATTTGGGGACTGGTGAAAGAACACCTAAATGGAATTTACTTTGCTGTTTAATCACAGCTTCAATTTCTGCAAAGGTGGAGAGTTGTGTGGAGAGATGGATACAAAGGGAGTTGTACAGATTGTACCTGTAGAAAGAGGAAAATTAAGTAAAAAAAGGATGTCAGTCCCAAGCAACAGCAGAGGAGATTAAACAGAGTAATGTATAGGAAGTGTTACAAAATTTCAAAATCTGTTCTCATTTCACTTATCTACTGCTCTCCAGTGTAGATAATTAGAAGATGCTTTGGGTTTTTTTAACCACTAGGGGTTTTGCTTTTCCTTTTTGAAAGAAGGTTTTAAAGGTGTACAAAGCAAAGGCATAGAGTGTATTAAGGCAATTTGCTAAGTAAACTGAGTGCTCTCTGTTCAAAATACAGTTGGTGTGCATGCTGGGATAGCTCTGTGTGGAAAATCTATAGGAGGAAAGTCTGTAAACATGCTCAGATATGTGAAGACCGACTGTGTCCAGTGCCTGAATAAGTTACTTGTTCCACAAGCAAAGTGCTGCTGGCAATTTTGCCAGCTCCAGACTGAGGTTTGTGTGGAAGGCTTCCTTCTGGAGCAGGTGGGCTTGGTGTTCATGTAGCATCAAGACAGTAGGTTGGTGCCTCTCACTGTCCTACAGTGCCCCTGCTTTGCACCTGCTCTGTTGCTTTTTGGAGCCTTTATGTCAGTTCAAGTCCCAAAACCAAGAGAGAGCCTGCAAAGAATGTCAAGGGAAGAGCAATTTGATCAGCTGCAACAGCAAGGTACATGCGTAGGAGCATGGGAAGAACAGGTCTTGTCCTCAGACCATTCACTCTTCCCCTGTGGTGCAACTCTGACATTAGGAATATCTTTTTGATGTATTTGCTTATCACACTGTGTGGGTTGCAGATTCTTCAAAAGCCTGAGGTTGCTTGTATCCCTAGTTATTTACCTGTGCAGGCAGCATTTAGCATTTGATCTAGATAACAGCATGCAGTGTAGGCTGAGACTTCCGTGATACAGAAATCTCTCTCTGGAACAGTTTGGATGGCAGCAGATAGCGTCCTGGGGCTGTTTTACCAGCGAAATTGTGTATGGTTTAATTTCTCACAAGCATTTCCATGTACTGTTAGATAATTCTGTCTGCATATAAAAGGCTTTTTTTATGCTCTAAGACACCATCCTGTCAAAACACTGCTGGATCACCAAATATATGGCTTATAGCTGCCCTGGAGCTTTGTTTTTTGAGAAGTGTGCTGCATGCCGGGGTGAAGAACACTAGTTTTGTGTTTGTGAGGACATGCCTCCTACCAGAGGGCTTACCTGGCCTCAGTTGGCTTTCACAGGCCCAGGAGGCCCTTTGATTTTCTGATTTTTCATTACTAGCAACCATTCATTTGCATAACTGGTATAATGGTAGAAGAAATTCTGTGTCCTAATAATGGATAACCTCAAGTACAGAGGATGGGAGGAGGGGAAGAAGGGAACTGAAGTATGCTAAGCATGAGGTCTTTTTCAATCAACATCAGGGAATGGCAGGTCAGGCTTGTGATGAGAATTAAGTTCCTAATTCTGAGGGTTTGCATAATGCCTTTCATCTGCAAAACACTTCCACAAATACTAATTGGTATGAATTACAGCTTGGCATAACAAAAATGGGGCTGCAAAAGTCTGTGCAGGTTGCTGATAACGCAAAGTTCATTGGCTTTTTGTCTGTATTCAGGGTTTCACGTGAGGTACTTCCCTTCCCTGCCCAAGTGCTTTGTGTTCCGTAAATATAAAATCTGAAGCACACACAGCAGTAGCTGCCCCCATGTCCAGCATGTCCCCAGTGCATTCCACATCACCAATCCAGTGATGTTATGTTCCCACCCTCAGCTCAACAGCAGCTCTTCTTCTGGTGGGCTGAGCTTGTATGCTGATGGAAAGCAGCCTGCTCTGACCATGCTGTCTTCAGTTTGCACATTGGTTCTGTTTTAAAACATTGTTCTTTTTTAAAAACTTTGAATGGCTAATGCCAGCAATTTAAATCTTTGAGGTGCCCCACAGGTGATGCTACAGCTGAAAATTATAGTCAACCTGTTTTCATGCAAGGAGCCATGATATCACTTTCTTAGGTGTGACTTTGAAAAAGCCCGAATGATGACTGGTGCACTCTTCTAGTTCCCAAAAATGTAAAAAATTATACCAGTGTCTCCTTTTCAGCCCTCTTCTCCCTATTTTATGGATCTTGTCCATTTTAAGTAATGCAAACCCCAAAGTTCTAATTATGAATGCATATATATAATGTGTTTAATAACTGCTGGTAACAATCTGCTGAAATAATTGAATAGAAGTGCTACAGTATGTGAAACTGGACTAAGTTGTGAGATTTAAATGCTCTTTATTGTGCTGACATTCAACCTGATGGCTGGCTTGCAGCTGACAGACTGCTTTGAATGGGTCTGTGAAAGCTGCCTACGAAAAGCAAGTTCATGTATTCTTTGTGGAAATGGCATATGGAGCTGACTAAAAGGGATCCTCAGTTCCACTGGAAAACTTGTGGGAGTTGACAAGTTGAAAAAAATTTGGAAACCTCCACATAATGATCCAATTTTTGCTTAAAAATAGCCATGTGCTCTGGTGCTTCGTATCATTCTCCTTGCACAGGAAGAGAGGGGGAGAAGGGGAAATTATAAACACTAAGCATATGAGTAAGAGATGTAAAAATCTCATGTTCCTTGCACATAAAAGAGCTAAACTCTGGAGCGACTGCCCCCACATTCAGTGGCAGCATAATTCTTTCCCCTTGTCAGCACTGCACCAACACATGCAATTAGAGGTTGCAGCTGCAAAGGAGGGCTGCAAGTCCTCATGCCCCTGTTGCCTGAAATTATTTTTGGAGTGGTTTATTCCTCACCTTCCAGTCAGGCTGGTTTTGTGGGTCTCTGCAGCTGATGTAGGGATACCAAGTGGAGGGACTTGAAGCTCACAGTTTTCTTGTGAGTGTTACTTTCAGCTCTCTGAGGCTCAGCAAAGTGACATGAGTCCTGTTTTGTGCTCGGTCCATGTTTGTTAGGCTTACCTGCAACAATGAGACCAAGAAAAGTAGTTTTTTTGAGCCACCTGCTCTTGCAGATGAGGCTGAGAAGCACATGTCTGTTGGGAAGAGGAGGCCCCTGCAGCTAATGTACTATACCATATAGCATATAATACCATATACTCTCCCATGCTACTACAGAAAACTCTGAGGAGTTGCTTTTCATCTCCAAGGAACTTATTTATGGCTTTGTGCTAGTTCCTAGATGTTTCCTTGTTTATCTTTGGTGTTTTGAAAATGCTGGTTAAATCAAGCAGTAATACAGTGTGCTGTCTCTGCTTAATCCCGTCTGAAATGAACTTGTCAGTGCAAAGCTGGCAGAGAAATCTGGGGTTTTAGTGAGCAAAAAAAAAAAAAAAAAAAAAAAAAAAAATTGGAAGACTGAAACAAGCATTAAAAATTGATGGCAATGTTTGGAAGGGATTGTATGACTTGTTCCCTTCTTTGCCAGTTTTAATGATCTAGCATTATGTCCCTCCTGGCTTTTAACTGTTTCTCCATACTTCCTTATTTTTAGGGTTGGTCGACGGCCTGTGCTGCTCTTCTCTGTCATATTCATTTTGATATTTGGACTGACTGTGGCACTCTCAGTGAATGTGACCATGTTCAGCACACTCAGGTTTTTCGAGGGATTTTGCCTGGCTGGAATAGTCCTCTCCCTGTATGCACTGCGTGAGTATACCTTCATCACCCATACAAATGTAACTTTATCCAATAAGTGGTTTGCTGTTCTCTGGCTTCCCGCTTTTGTTCAAACAGATCAAACCAGGATCATATGGACTGAAAAAGCTTTAGCCTGAGTTTTGGTAAAGAGGTAGGGATTTTGCAGCTTTCTCTTTAGGTTGCTACGGAGCAGTCTGTGAAGCTGTCTCAGAGCTCATTTTAAAAGAGTTATAAGATGGTTTGGGTTTGGCTGTTGTTATTTAAAGCTAGAAGTTATCCGTGTCATAGCAGTAATGTGTAAGAGGAGTAGATTTCACCTTGCAGTATTGAGCTCAGTAGGAGACTTGCCACTTCTGCTGTCTCTAGCAGTATGTACTCTGGCACATTTTCAGAATTTCCTCTGTTATTTGGAGCAAGATATCCTGCGTCCCTGCCTCAGGATTGTAAAGTTACAGCAAAAATATGTGAGAAGTGCCTGAAGTCCTTTTATCAACTTCTTGTTGTTGTTTCTGTCTGTTTCATGAGGGGAAAAAAAAGAAATCTCTGAGAGAAACTTGAGGGAAAGCTTGTAAGAAATATCTACATGCTTATATGTGAGGTGACTAGTAAACTTGTAGCCAAAACATTTGAAAACCCTTTGGGAGGCCTTGCCTTTGGAGAGTACATGCATGGAGAGTACATGCATGGAGAGTACATGCATGGAGAGTACATGCATGGAGAGTACATGCATGGAGAGTACATGCATGGAGAGTACATACATGCCATCAGCCTAATCTGTGTCCCTTGGATATGTTCCAGAGATCATCTTCTGCTTCCTTGGCTATCTGTAATTAACAGGTAGTACCACACCAACTGAGAAAAACACAAAATTTCCTCTTCTTTATTATGGCTCTGTAAAAGTATTATCTAATTATATCCTGGAAGTTGCTGTACAGATCTTCATAAACTTTTATTAACTTCCTGTTGTAGATGGCATCTAACCCATCAAGATTTAGCACAATATCATTACTTCGTATGGAGTATTTTGTAGTATTAAGTTCCCCAGTTTTTGTTTTGGTTTTGGTCTGCGCCAAGGGGAAAGGGCCTGATTGCAGGAGACAGGAGTTTGTTCTGTATTGCACTACTTTGTTATACCTGATATGGAATCCAAGATACGTGGCTTTTTTCCTTCTTCTTGCCTTTGCTTACGTAATCTCTAGTAAGAATTTTTCACCAGACCCCAAAACTACTACTGAAGACTTTATAGTTTTTTGGGGAAGTAATTTAATCTGTGGTTCCCATGGGAGGGGGCTTCAGCCATTGCCAGTATAACATTCAGCTGGATAACAGGCTTGTTGGAATTTTTCACAGCCCAATGCAACATATTAAATTTTCTTGTTTGGTGGATGTTTTTTTAAGAGAGTCATTGCAACTGAAGATTTTCATGCAGAAATGCCAACTAAGTAAATGTTTCATTACAGACCTTTTTATGATTGGAGTGAAAGAGTGTTTGTGTTGCCTTAAACCAGACAATAGCTTGCCAGCCAAGGCTTTCATTCAGAAAATGGCATATTCTGGTTACTTCATTCTCTTCTTGGTCCAGAGTAATGATTTGAGTCTGATATTTTGTCCTTACTTCCCCCAGGTGTTTGCTATAACCACTGCTGTCTGCGTAGAGAACACATAAATAGAGCTAGTAGGTGTTAGGAGAGATCTGTGTGAAATTAGCTGCAGGCTGAACATCAGCTCATTTCCATGGAAGTGAGAAAATGTGAAAGATGCAGCACCTGCACCTCTGATAAGTCTTCTGGCCTCTCTCTCAGGAGATGAGGGGAGTGGGTTTTTACTGTATTAAAAACTTTCATTTTAACAAAACAAAAAAAAGGTTGTCACCTTGGTGTAGAGTAGCAGGAAAAAAGTAATCCCTAAAGTCATAAGGGAATGGGAGTAATAGTTTTTTTTGTTTGGTGGTGGTTTTGGTTTTAGCCCTTGTAATCTATTAGGCTTCCTCTCAATCTAGATTTACTATCTTTTCATTTCTGCTGGAGGCCATAGCATGCTGTTGCATTCCTGTGTGGAGTAATATTATGATTCATAGCCCCTCTTCCCTTTCCCTTAATGGCCTTGATTTCTTCCCCTGGAGGTTTGTTGCCCCTGAATTCCTGTCTGGCTGCCCTGAACAGAACAATAGAAAGTGGAAAGTTTGATCTGCTAGTCACAGTCATTAGCCAAAGTTTCCAAAGCTACTGTGCAGAAGCAAACTGTATAGGCTTGCATAGCCTGCAAAGGTAATTAGTGTGCCACTGGGATCCTTTTACGCTGTGTTGAGCTTGCTAGTTGATCTTGGATTTATGGCCTGCCTAAGGGAAATTGTAAATAACAGTTCTGAATGCTTTGGGAGTGGGAAGAGCACCAAAGTGCTGTCTTATTTAAAACACAGGGCTGCCAAGGTTGAGTTGCCTTCACTATTCAAACCACACTCCTCTTTATAGCCTAGTACTGTTTTCCTACCTGTCTGCCCAAAGGTGCTAAGTGAGCCCAGGAATGAGGCCTGCCTTCTGTGGAGGCACAGCACTGAGCCCAAGCTGCCTGTTCTCCTCTGCAGGCTTTCCTTAATGTTGTGGTGAGCTCACTTCTTGTGGCCTCCAAGTACAGCCTCTTGCCTGGAGCTGCTCGGAGCTTATCTAAAGAAACCACTTCTGGATGTTGATTTATTAAACTGAAAAGTTTTCCTGCAGCTGCTGCAGTTTTGTTGGAAAAGGTGTTTCAGGTGTAATTTCTAGTGAAGCTGCATCAAGAGACAAGCTTTGAGCAGTTGATCATGCTTGGTGTGAAGGAGGGAAGCAGAGGAGCAATAAACCTTGGGCTTTCTTCTCCTGGGTGCTGTGGGTCCTTGCATCATCTAGGAAAATGAAAGGCAGCAAATCCTTTTCCACTGAACAACCACACACAGCTTTGAAAGGCTTTTGTTTCATGCTGATGTGGAACGTAAGGAGCTTCTGTCTTCCAGAAGTGGTTTCCTGCCTGGTACCAATCTTCAGTGGGTTCCTGTGCTCCTCATCAGCTGGCACACATCTTGTGTGGTGAGGCACCAGCAAGCTCCCAAGGAAGCTTTGCTCCTGGAGGATAAAGTACTTCCCAATACACCACACCAAGCAGTCATCTAATGCACAGAGCTAGACCTGCCTGTTGTGATATGCCGGTGAGGTCCCCTGCAATATTTGCTGAGCAGATTTCTGCAGAAATGGGCCACCCCTCGTTGGAGGAGTGTGCTGGGACCAGCAGCAAAATCTCCTGGAGAGAGAAGTGCTGAAGGGGTGCTAAGGAGCACTGGCCACAGTGGTTGGAAGGGGATGTATGGCCTGCCCAGCAGTGAAACATAGAAAAGAGTGTAGACTGGGGGGCTGGAGGGGACAGCCGGAGGGTGCCTTTTGTTCTGGTATTTGTTGCCGCATGCACATCCAGAGAGGAAGGATGGGCATTCTGTACCTGCTAGCTCAGCACAGCTGGATGCACAGCACCATAACCTGCTGCTGAGCTGAAGAAGAGGAGTTTGAGTTTAGCCATTGGGGTGGAAAGCCCTAAGCCGATCCTGAGAGGAGTTTTCCTTTGGACAGGCTGAGAGGGAGGGGAGGAGGTGAGGGAGCCCTAAGCAGGGGCACATACCTGAGTAATGCCTCTGCTGGTGTCTGCTGGACTCCTGTAGCAGGTGAGTCATGCCACTGACTGCAAATAGCTCTGCTTACTGGTTGCAACTCGTGGGACAAAGTACACTAGGGAAATGTGGAAGTCACTGGAGAAAGCAAATCTGATAATCTTGAAGGTGGGGAGGGTGTTGCTTCTGGATCACTTTAGTCTCACTGGGTCATTGCCTTGGCCCTGTCAGCAGGGCAGCCTTTTCCTGTATCCTTGTGGAGAAGGGCATATACTGCAGCTGACTCGGCACAGATCCCTTCCTTAGGGCTCGCTGGCATGAGCTGATGCAAGAGGTCTCATGGCTGAGGGCAGGAGTTCCCCCCTCCCTGTTCCATGCACGCCCTCTCCTCTCACATGCTGCTGACCAAGTCAGGCTGGACCCAAAGTCTTCCTGAGCCCTCTGCCAGGCAAGACACGCATCTTCCTCTGGAGAAGACCAAGTGTGCTGTTGTAAGTGGTATGTGCCCTCTGATCTTGTCCCTGCTTCCTTTGGAGATCTTCTGCTGGGCACAGTGTCTCTTGTGCTGCCTAAGCCTGGGGGATAGAGCTGGAATGTGGGCTCACACTGGGCAGGGCCTTTAAATGAGTGAAGGGAAACAAGAGTTTCCCTAGAGCTGTTCACATCCTGTGCTATGTCTGTTTCCTTGCCAGTGTCCCTGCTTTTGTCACTTTCTGGAGCTGAAGCTAGGATGATGGTATTAATTAAACTATTTAAGGGAGAGGAGAGGAAGAGATATATTTTTCTGGCAAATGCTACTGACAGGTTTAAAGAGCCTCCCATTAAAGTGCTATGTGCTATCACTAATGACTGTACCTGAGTTCAGCCATGGTGTGGATTTGCACACAATTGCAGGCTGTTCAGCAGTTTCATGGGTGACTGAGCTACAGATTATGCTGCAAAATTAGAATGTCTAGACTTGAATGAACCAGTAAATAAGCTCTGGAAATAGCTTTGCTGGAAAGGAGACGACATCTCAGATTGGAGTGAGGAAGCAGGGATGTCCCTCGGATGCATAGTAGCAGAATGAGTGAGCATGTTGCTTCTCTTTCACCGTTGGGAGAAAAAAAGATAGAAACACTGTTGAAAATCATAGGTGTTTCAAAAGCCTGGAGAAGCTTGGCAAAGGCGTTCAGGCTGGTTAAGATGTCCAGCTGTTCTGTATCTTTCTCATTTATAGCTAGGTCAGTCTAACCTGTTTCTCCTGTAAGTTACACAGGCAATGATCTGAGAGGCTGAACATGGCTTCTTAAGACTTTTTTTTTTTTTTAACATTTATCCTGGAAAGCTAGAGGGGTGTGCTAGAAAGTTTGCTTCAGGCTGAAGAATGAGCAAGTGCCACAATGGAGCATGGAAGCCTCTGGGTGTTGGGCTGTAGTGATGTCAGATTTGTAAAATAATTTTGCTTCCAGTCAGGTGTTAATATAAAGCGTGAGATTTATATCTTTTTTTTCTTTTTCCTTTTTCTTTCCCCACCCCCTCCCTCAGAGAAGCACATAGGCTCTGAGATCCTGAAGCATTCCAAGTTTACAATTGATTTTCTTCTTAGTTTTCCTCTCCTGACTCTTCAGTAACAAGCACAGGCAAGGCAAGGCAAGGCAGGTGAAGCACTGGAAACCGCAGGCTCTGAAGCTATTCTGTGTAATCTGAACTGGCTCAATAAATAACTCTGCAAAGCGTTCCTAAATCAGAGGATGTGGAAAACATCTGACTCCTTTCCAGTGCATTGACATGTGAGTTAGCTCTGCAGTAATGTCAGTTCTCTCCACTGACAGGTCTGATAAGATCAAGGTTTTTAAGCCACCTACCTTCTGTTTATGTAACCAGCCTTCCCTTCTCTGAGTCACTTGATGCAGATCTGGTAGGAGTGATCACAGAGGGATCCACTGAACAAAAAATCTTAACCAGCTCACCTTAAAGTGACAATTAATTCTTAAATGATACAGAACCACTTTGTTTGAAGAGCAGCCGCATACTGTTCCAACATTGAGATAGGATGTGAGTTTCTGGAAACAGTACTGCTACATTTTGGATAGCTTTGTGCAAGAACTGTTAAAAAAATAGTATGCAGTAGGAGCTCTCCAGCTGCTCAAAAAAAGCACTAGGCATGCCTTTTATCAAATGCCTGGGGGCTCAATTTATGCAAGAGTGGAAAAGGTTATTGGAATTACAGTACTCTCCTTATAAGTATAAATCTTCCTTGATCTACACTGCTTTCCTCACTACAATCAAATTACAACTCATAATCTGTTCACCTCTTTCACCTCAGTACTTCCCCTGAATTTCCTTCTCTTTTCTCATGGGCAGAGTGGGCATAGGCTCTTCAAGGGACACAGTGTCTGCCATTAGGCTGTGGACTCTCATCCTAACTTTAACCCTACAAACTGTATTCTGGAGCAGAGATGCCCTTGAAGCATTGTCCTGAATCCTGGAAAAACGGTTCCATTTTAGGCAGCCGATTTGAAGTTAATTTACACAAAGTCTTAAAGGAGAGTAAAAGGAATATCTTTCTAAAGCTCCTTGGCAGGTTAGATGTTTGGTTAATGCAGGAATTGCAACAGAATCTAATTTTAATCAGTTTTTCCATTGCAGTTTCTGAAAATCATGTGTGTTGTCAATGTGACAAAAAGCCCAAGGAAATAATTTTATTTGAGGTACTTTTTATATGACTGGTCAATTGGGAATGCAATTAAGATGGAACACTGCAGTTGTTACACTTGTGATGATGACAATCAAATGAGATTAGAGTACACTTGCAATTTCCCCAGTTCAGAACACAGCTTGCATTTTTATCATTTAAACTGTCTGTCTTTTAATTGTTCCAGACCAGCTCCAGCAGTTTGGGTATGCTCAGTATACCAAATCTTACCTTCTGTCGTGCAAATACTTGTAACTGTATCTGTTCAGGATTGTAATTACATTTTTATGGATTTTTTTTTAATTTCTTTTGGCTTTTTTTTAATCTGAGCAATGTCAAATAGAGTCATAGGTCTGCTCATCCCTATTGCATGGCTGAAAGCTCACTGCTTTTGAAAGGAAATGAAGAGGAGCTTTTCTCTTTACTTTTTTCCTAGCAGGAAACTGAATTTGTTACAGAGAGCATCACAGAGAAGTAGTACATATAAAGCATATTATGCTATGAATGTTGCCTTACTGAGTTTTAGCTACCCTGTTCCTTGTCTGTGTCCCTGCACTTGGCAGAACTTGAAAACAGGATGGGATAGTGTTGGAAATGAGATGGGCAGCAACATTCTCGAGAGTCGCCCTTAAGACAGACAGCATAAAGGGCTGGATTTTTTTTTCCCCAGATGCCTCTTCCAGTGAGAGCACAGGCATATGCACATTTTTCTTGTGTGCATGTGTCAACTTTCTGCTGCAAAAGGAAGCACACACAGGTTCATAAATCACCTAGGAATGAATAGTGCTTTACTTCCCTTTCCTGCCTCTCCCTACAGGTTAGCTCGTCAGGAAAATGTAAGCCAAGTTATGGCAACAGGATGTGCATAGAGGAAAAGCCATGGGTATGAGGAAGGTACATTTAGAAGTTATCTGTAGTGACTTTGAATATTCAAGTCCGGCAACAAATGTCAGCACACAAATTCACATAAATATTTATGTGTCTTTCAAGAGGAACTATAGTTTAACAAGGCTAGCCAAATTTCCACCCCCAGTCACGCAAACATGACTCCTATTTTCTCACTTACAAATAACATAACCCTGTGGGATTTTTACTAGTTCAAGTTAATTAAATTTCACTCAAAGCATGAAATGTGCAGGCAGTGCTCATTGCAGTAATTCCACAAGAGCGTATTATTTAGTCAGATGCAATAAAAAGTTCACTTTTGTTTTAATTCTTTGTTTCATTTGTTGTCAGTCTACAGAGTGTGCTCATATCACTCATTTTTCTCTTTTTAAAAAAAAACCTGCTTGAAGTTGCATTGTGAATGAATTTGTTTGTAAGTCTTATGCTGCAATTACTGGTGGACCTAGAAGTATGAGCTATGTTTTTGTCTTTTGAGAACATCTGGTCCCTTATTAAATGACTTGTTCATACACTTACATAGTTTTTACAGATAAGTTGAGACCTAAGTGCTTGCTAGTATCTTGGAAACTTGTTTATTGACATTCTTTGAATTCTGGTTATGGTATGAATTGTGAGAGAAGAAATCAGTTTACTGAAGTCTAATGAATGATATGCAAATCTTCTCAATCACTACTCCAGTTTTGCATATATGAGTTGTGTGTCTGCTTTAGTACATACATTCAGTAAGGAGTCTTTCAACTGTAGATAATCTTGAATTTAGACTTGATATCTTAGAGAGAAAGGGTGTTCAAAGAAGGTTCAGTGGGTTGGAAATATGTCCCTTGATGAAGAGAGTCTGTGCTGAACCGTGGCAGGAAGGATGGTTCAGTACTTGCATCAGAAGTTCTGGATGCATGTTCCTGTACCTCTCTGGCTGATTTCCCCAGGTCCTGGATGTCCCAGCATTTCTCTCTAACTGCCTTGTGTTTGGAGGAGTTCAGGACAGGCGAACAATTCTTGTGGCTTCTCCTCCCAGCTTTCTGTCCTAGTGCCATGGCAAAGCCAACCCTCTTGGACAGCAAACTACTGTCTTGTAAAGTGATTCCTCAGTCCTCTCCCATGCAGTCAGGCATTTAAGTGCAAATACGTCTCCATCAGTGGCTTACTTCACGTATTCAATATATTAGGCTAAGGACATACATTTCATTCTGCTGTTGTTTGTTCTCTGAGGGGAATAATCTCTCTGGCAGAAGCAGCAGTGGAGCATATTGTTTGCGCATGCCTCGACTCGACAAGGACGTAAGAAGTGCCTTGGTTCAGTGGAAGAGGGCAAGTTCTGCTGGAGTGCTGTACACTATAATTGATGATTTTGTTAAAAATGCACACGGGAAGACCTGTGTGCCCTGGTACTAAGACATAAGTAGGTTACTTTATGTACTATCTGTTATCCAAACACTTGAGATGAATTCCTTAGAGAAACAAGGAGGGCATTCTCTCTGTGCAACATTGAGTTCAATAGACATTTAAGCACCAGGGATTGTTGTCCAAAATAATTAAATAAACAAATCCCTAGAGTTTTCTGCTTGATGTGAAACTGCTGTCCAGAAGGAACAAAGTGTCAGTCTGTCAGCTCTTCAGGGACCTTTTCCAGTTCCACTATTCCTATCTCTCAGATTTCGGTCCTGTCTTCTGATATAGAGCACTCAGTTTACGAAGTAAGAAAAAAGAAAAATAACAAAAAACACGCAGGAAGCAGAATCAATAATGTGGTGAGGCAAAAAGCAATATAAGGGTAGAATGTTTTTTATTATAGCAAGTAAAAATGGATAGAAGGCAGGAAGGAAAAATAAGAGCAACTTAAAAAGATTGTATAATGCTGGAAGTAGCTTATGTGGTGAAATTGCAACCAGCGTTCCTAATAAAACCCCATTTTTGTTTCATTTATAGCTTTGACTTTAAAATGTTCGGGGGTTTTTTGTTGGGCTTTTTTTTTCTGCTTAGAGCTTGGCTGACTTGTTTTTCAATGCAGAAAGCCAAATCTGTATTTCTAGGAAGCTTGAGGAAAATTAATTAAAGAGATTTTGAATTATGGATCCATTAAAAATGACTCTGCTTTGAAAGTTAAATAAATAAATAAAGCTGTCAGCGTTAGTCATCTGTTGGAAAAAAATGGCTTCTCTTGTATCTTTACAACAGAGAAACTCAATTACTGCACTCCAGTGCTTTGGAACTTGGGCAGGAGAAGCTTTGATTATATCAACCTTGACTCTACCCATATGAGTCTTTTCAGATGTCATGTGCTAGTTTAGATTTGTGAATCAGCCTAAAGTGTTGTCCCATTCTGCTTATTTTTTTTGTTAATGTCTGTGCTAAGTCTGGAAGAAAATACGCAAAATTCCGTCTGCGTCTTGTAAACCTTTAACCTGATGGATTTGACTTTTTAAGGAGAAAACTTCATCCTTTTTGACTGAGTGTTGCATTTCAATAAAAAAGTATTTGTGCAGGTGCCTTTCCTCCTTTCCTGTCCTTTTCTTTAATGGTGATCTTTTCCTTAGAGTAAGTGTTCTGTGTGGGTCTAGGGTCAGTAACATGTGCCAAACAGAGAAAAAGAATAGCCAGTGCGTGACCCAAAGAGGGAGAAGAAAGAAAATAGAATATACAGTATGTACCACAGCTGCCTCTTCTCTCATGCTGCTGATAGGAGACAGTGTGACAGTTACTCTTCTAAAATAAGAAATCTGCTCCTATCCAATGAAGAATAATAGCAGCAATTAAAGATTTCATGTCCTAGTTATTTTGGAAACAAAAAGATGGCCAGACAAAGCTGGCAGCATGTCATGCTAGCATGTATTAACGTGAATAGTACTGCTGTCTCAGTGCTGTCTTTTGCTGAGATCCTGGCTGGGATATTTTTTTAGTGCCTAGTGGGACTTGCACTGTACATACTAGTGCGTTTTTCTGCCAGGACAGCTTTGAGTTTGATTTCTGTTCTGATTAGGAAACATTTATTTACCCATAGTCTCTGTCCCTCCTTCAGGCCACTGAGGCATGTCCTGCTTGGCCAGTGCTACTTGTCTGAAGGCCAACAGCTGCAGTGTGGCTCTGCCCATGGCAGCACACTCAGGTGAAATACCTCACAGGAGTGGACTTCTGGGAGAAATAACCCACCTGCCTGTCCAAGCAGGAGAGGGCCTTTTATTTATGTGTCTGATCTTTTCTGCCCTGATTGCTGGGAGTAGTCAAAATCTCAAAATGACAGTGCAGGAACTGGCTGGAGCTTTTGCCCTGGGGGAGAATCTCACAGCAGCTCAGGGACAGCCTAAGCTGACCTGGCTCTCCTGTTCTGGGTATGCCCACCCTGCCCTGGCTGGTGCTCCCAACTACTGCTGACCCTACAGTGATTCAAGGGTATAAACAAGCAGAAACCTGCTTATTGTTTCATTTGGTTTTAAGTCAGTTTTCCCCTGGTCTTTCTCCCCACAAAAGCTCACCTCCGGATTGAATAAGCTTGGGCAGACAAAGGAGGAGAGAAGGAGTGGGTGCCTCTGGAGTCAAGGAGAGACTGCTAGGGCCATGAAATAAACTTGCTTTGCCATAATGCCCTGCTGTAGAAGCAGTTTAAGAGCCCTTGTGGGTTGCTTCTAGTGCAGATGAATCAATTCTTGCAAGTTTACTGCGGGAACCTTGGGTCAGGAAATTCTCTTAGTGTAAACAGATTAGACTGTTAAAAGTCACCATGAAGCTTGACTTTATTCAGTGCAGGTCATTCTTCAGTGTGGGATTTAAAACTTATTTCTTGCAGGCTTTTTAAAGATTAGATAGTGTTTAATTGCATCTTGACAGAGACAGCAGGTCTAATATGTTTAGAAACATATGTCTTGGACAGGTTGACATTTCCTCTCAGGATAGCTGTCTTTGAAGTAGTAACAGATGGAAGCCTTCCACTTCTTCCAGGCGCTGACTAACTAGACTTTGAGAAGAATGGATAAACTGGCAGCAGAGAAAAACGATTCTTAAAAATAATTGACAGAGGTCTGTATGGCTTTAACTTCACTTATTTAAGCTTTGAGAGTGAGAATACTGGCTTTGGATTTATTTAAAACTTCTAAAGCTTAGTTGGAGAACCAAATATGATCAGGTCCTGGTTACGAGATTTCTCCTTTTCTAGCTGGCTTTTCTCGGCAACATCCAAATTAGTGAATAAATAGAACCCTCCAGTCCACCAAAACCAACAAATAATCTCTGATTCAGAGTAAAACATTGTGATCATGAACTTGGCAGTGCTAACCTTGAGCAGCAGAAATACAGACCATCAATCTGATAATTCAGTATCAGAAAGACACAATAGCTTTGAAAGGTCATTTTCTCGCCGTCCCATCAGTTTTACTCAGTAAATTTTACCCTTCAACAAGACTAAATTTAATTTTTTGCTTTTGGGATAAAAAAAGGTTAGGTCTTGAACTGAGGGGCACACATGATGATGTTTGTGTCCAGGATAAAGATGCTGAAAGATGCTCACTGAATTGTTTGACCAGATCGTATGAGCTTGGTCTCTTGCTCAGAGCACTTGCAAAGTCTTTGGGATTGTCACAATGTTTTGGGGGGTTTATTTGTTTGTTTTGTTTGGGGGTGGATTGTTGTTGTTCTCTTTTGCTTTTTTTTTTTCTGCTTGCTGAATTAATTTTTGATTGCTATTTAGGTGACAGCCTGAGAACGTCTGACTACAGCATATCCGTTTCTGTTTTAAAATACACTGTGTAAAATAGGAAATACAAAGGGAAATTTCTGGATTTATGTGTTTAGGCTTCAGCTATGTCCTGTTTGTTTTGTTATAAATGGTAGTACCGAAAAGAGTGAGTTTTGCTTTCTCAACAATGGAACAGAATAGTGCTTGTTCTTTGGAGAAGACATCTATGAGAAAGGTACGCTAGAACACTTGCTATAATGTATTAGGAGTATTCACTAAGATTTATGTGAAAACAAATTTTTCCTGATGCTTCTGAATTGGAATACTGATCTGTAAAATGCTAATCTCAGTTCTAATTTCAAATAGGATTTTAGTGACTTAAATTTAAGTTACTACTGCAAGAAGGCTAAATGCCAAAGCGAATAATCTTTAAGTTGTCTTTTTTTTTAATAGTGCATGACAGTTATACTTGTGCAACTTGTAATTGGTATGAAATGGTACTTTTGAAATGTAAACTTTGAGAAAATTTCAAGATGGGCATTCAATGTAAAATGAATAGGTTTAATTTCACTTAAAAGCTTACATATTTGAGGAACCTAGACGTACAAATTGTAAAAACTTCAATTTTCTGTTTGTCCTGCAAATTTGTGGATTAGGACAGGAATAGGATATGGTTGGCAAAGCCATCCCATATTGTCTGTACTGGAGAGGCTGGCAGCAATGTGGTTACCTATGAAACTGTCTGATCCTGCCCCAGCACAGGTACATGTTGAGAGGAATGCTGTCAGTGTGGTGTGGGTCTAGAGGACAGTAGAACGTCTGCCTATGTATCCACTAGCGTGGTCCTCAGAGTACTGGTGTTTCCCTGGAGAACTCCAAGGAAAAGTGTTACTGCATGGGGACTGTACTGCAACTGTGATCCCAGTGAGAGGCTGATGTTCAGTAATTATTGGATATAGTGTTCCTGTTACTGTGATCGCCATGTAGGAGAACTGGGTTTGCACTCTTGTAACTACACCCTAACTCCCCAGGTGAACCCTGGGGGAATCTCCCATCAGCTCCTGATGTCAGAAGGAACCACCCTGCTCACTCACATCCCTCTTGGTAACCGCTTTCTCTCTGCTGGCTTTGACATTTGCTGTGTTCAGCAATTTAATCCAGCCAATGAATAAACAAAACCTCACTTTGCTGAGCAGATTTTCTGCTCTTTTGTTGAAATATCCAATTAGAGAGCAAACAGATGCAAATGCCAAAGGTAAATGTCAGGGGAGGTGAGAATGCAGGAAGGTGCACTTTTGTGATGGGGTGACAAACTGCATCCTGACCAGCACTATCTCTTGAAACTAAATCTGAAAACAGAGCAAAGGTGTGGCCACACATCACAGCCCTCAAAGCACTGCCAGTGTCAGAATTTTCTGCCACATGTTACCACCTCCTGAATTTTGCCAGTTTAGCTGGTTTTGTAATTGCATACAAAATCAACCATGCAAGGTGATGTAGCTTAATCAAAATAAATCAAAAGTACCTCTTGAAATATTACACTGTCAGTTCCTCTGCTCTTTTTTATAACAGATCCGCTTTAGGATTACTGTGTTCTTGCAACAGCAGTGGAAGTGGTGCAGATAAGAGAAACATAACCAGTAATGTGCTCTTTCCTTCTCATACCACAATGTCTGTGTGCCTTCAGGATGAACTTTATGTAGATGAGTTTCCTGTGTACTTCAGCATATGCTTCAGATGGAGCAAAATCAAAAGGGAAAAAATCTGAGCATCGTTCTCTGATGAAAACTGAATTCTTGAAGTATAAAGTTTTCTAATGGAGGGACACAACCTTGGTCTGATATGGCTACAGTCTTTGGACCCTACTAAAGGAAGTTTAAAAAAAGATGGGTGAGGAATAGTGTGTGTATGGGTTCCAGTTGAGCTGGCCACCCTCCCATGGAAAGGTTAGGGAAGGGAAAAGACTCTTTCACTCAACTATTTTTAATGGCAAGTCATGGTCTTTTTTATTTGGAATTCTGAAATATTAACAGCAGACTGATGAAGCACTAAGTGGAAAGTATGGCATATGGGGGAATGTGTCTCAGAGGAGGGGAGGATTGCCTAAAAAATAAGTACATATATACATTTCTTCTTTTAAAACTATACCATGAGATAGAACTTTCTACAGAAAATGTTTGACTTCTTTGTCATCTTCCCGTGCTGGAGAAACTGTGAATGCTTTGTTCTGGATCAAATTTAATATCTGTGGTCTCTGGAGATAATGTGGTACTTTCAAATGCTATATGTGTGTTTTTTCTCATGCCTTGATTCCTGGATCACATATTTTCACTGCAGATTCTTTCACTGAAAACTAGTCTGTTGTATCATGGGAACCCTTAAGCAACAAGGACAGACTGAGGTGAAAGTAGATGTCAAAATATTAAAATTTCCCATGGGATAAAACCTCCCCATCCCACACAGACATCATATATAATCTGTTGTTGGCATAGTCTCCTATGCAGTCCCTTCATATCCCTTCCTCTGCCTCAAGTTCTTAGTGACCAGAGACCAGCTTATAGAAAACACTGTAATCCAAAATGGCCTGAAACGGGCACATGATGTGACTCTGGGGAATGGTCCTGTGCAGGGCTAACACCTGGACTCGATGATTCTTGTGGGATCCTTCCAACTCAGCATTTTCTGTGATTTGGTGATACTTGTGTGCAGCATGTTGCACCTCATAGCCCCATGAGTATTCTTTCATTCATTCATTCCAGCTGGAATAACTGAGGGTGGTAGTCCAAAGCCTCTGCATGGGAAGTCAGAGCTTTTCTTTGGAAGCTCCTGGAAAGCCTGTGAGCTGTGAAGTCCAAGTTGAGAGGTGCAGGGCTACCCTGCTTCTGCTGTCCTGCATGCTGCTGGAATTTACTAAAACAAATTCCCAAGTGCTGGCTTGGGCTTTTTCTTCAATTCTTTTGTATACTTTTTGCAGGATTTGGAAACATTTAATCTTTCTATGTACCTTATCTCCCAAATATAGTGTCGTGAAGAAGCACAATGAAAACTTAGTTATGCCTGTGATGATAAAAATGGGGTGAGATCAGGTGGTCAGTTGACAAAGAGATGACACAGGCTTTTTAATTCTGGTATGCTTGAGTGCTTGGTTCTTTTTGCAATGTTAATGCATGTCATGTGACACAAGAGGAGACTTTTGTGTATGCATGAGCTCTTAAGCTTGTCTTAAGCAGCAGAAATTCCTTACTGTGGCATGGCACCACATATTTTCTCTGTGGACCTGGAGCCTTTGACTGAAAAGGCAGAGGGCTGTAGGATGAACATTAACGCCTGGGTAAACTGTCCACTGTCCATTTGCATTGCCTGGCTTCTAGCAGGACTAAGCACCCTGACACTGCTGGTGGTGCTGTAGTGAGGGACAGAGAGGGAGCAAGCCATGCCTTGGGGAATGTTTCCTTTCAAAATAACTGCAAAAAATGGGCTGGCACACCGAAATTGTGTGTCAAGCTATGCACTGTGCTGTGCCTGGACAGTGGGTACACAGACATGTGCACCTGTGTGATGCAGAAATATGTCTTTGTATGTTAGCCACAAGCTAATGAAATGTGACTGGAAAGCACCGGGAGGCTGTGGGTAGGTTGTGGAGGTGGTATTTTCACCACTGGTCCAGGCTGTGATCTGTCTTATGCTTTCCTAAAGTAGCATAATTTTTTGTTTTCTGGTTTCTTATGTTAGTAAAGGATCACATAAATTGCACGTGTGCAGACTTTGTCATAAAATCATAATAAAAAATGCAACAGCAAGATAAAAACCCCTAAATTCTCTGTTAATGCAGTGTTTTAATTCCCAAGTTGGAAAGTAAATTGGAGTTATTTCTTAACTTAGGAAACTTTTAGTGTTTAAAAGAGAAGAGAAAGAAGGGATTAAGTTCCAAAGGGTGCTGTTGCCTTTAAGTGTAGGTATCGAAAAACATTATGGGATGCAATGCTGTCAGCAAATCCCTTTTGATCGGGTTTCAGTGCTCCTCACCTGAACAAAAGCACATGATGTGTATGTGTGTGTGCCTTACTATTGATTCTGATTTTCTGGTAGTGTTACTTAATGGCTTTTGCTTGTTTGGAGGCAGACCTAGGCTGACTTTCCCAGCCACACCAGCATGATCTGTCCCTGAAATGTCCTCCACCGCAGAAGTCACCACTTTTCCCGAGGGTGCAGCAGCTTGTGCTAGCATTGCTCACTGCATTTGGTTTCTTCCTTGACACAGCTCCTTAATGAAACACCTGATGAGTCAGTGTTAACTAATCTCATTTGGGTATATGGCTGTCACCTCCCTGGAGGCTAGGGAGAAGTTCTGTCTGTGTCTTGAGAATGCTGTGAACCAAGGAGAGATGGTTTGCATGCAGCTATGACTTCTTTCTTCACACAGTTTTAAAATTCGGTACCTGTAGGGATAGCAAATTGGAAGTGAAACTGGCACAATCAGAGGGAAATGTATGTGTCTCTCACTCCCTCAGGCATCACTTTTCCATAAGAGGGACACTTTAGAGATGCATATTGAAATTGATTTCATCTTTCTGCCCCATTAAACAAGCAATTGGTTTTCAACAGGAGCTCACAGATGAATCTGAGTCAAAGCAGGATGATCAACTGGAGGGTAGCCAGCTTGGCAATTGTTTGTCCTCCCCTGTTTAATACTCACAGTGTATAGTGATACACACATCAGAGACTTCAAACTCCTCCCTTCGAGAGACAATGCAGTAAATTAATCGGCTGAGAAATTGATGAGATTCCAGCCTCCCTACCAGCTTCTTCATTTAACCAAGTTAAATACTGCTAGCTGGAGTTGCTCAACTCAGTAATGCACAGCCAGTGCTGGAAAACTTTATTTTTGCTTTTTTGCATTTCTGCCTATAAATGGGTAGTTCGGAGTTCAGTTGGGTTGAATATGCTGAGGCGAAACTTAATTCCTATCAGTTAATAACAACTATTCCTCATTTGAACACAGGATATACTCTGCTTTTACTCACAAAACTGGGTGATCTTTGCAAGTACATGGGTTCTGACATCCCCAGAATTACGATGCCCTGAGGGCATGTGCCCATCCCAATTCTGAATATCTGAATTTCAGATATTCTAGTGACTAACCTGACTTCTGAAGGGCAAAGGTGTTAAGGACTGTCTGTTCAAACCCCAACAAGTCTAGTCTTTAGTCTCCCAGTATTTGTCATCCCAATAATTTTAAAGGAAAACAGATGTATTCAAAAGCTCTTAACGATTGTCATGATCCCTCCTTTGGTTTGTTGGTCAGTGAAGTAAACATACTCTAGTCTTAGGGGGGCTGAGAGGAAATAAGGTGGAAAGAGGGAGAGAAATGCTACTACTGTGTACAGCGTGCCTCAGCTATATTTTCTAATTCATTCTTAGAAAGGGAAATTGATGAAAATGGTGGGGTTTAAACTGGCTGTGTTGCTACCTGCAGGGAGGAGGGAGCGAATCTATAAATTGAACTTCAAGGTTATTGGAGCATTTATCCACCTATTATATAGGTACATGTCTCGAACTGCTGAATATTTTTATTGCTGCTGGTTTAATAATTAATCTACCCTTTGGAAACTGCAGGCTTTTTGCCTAGGATTAATGCACTCTTAACATCCCCATGTCTACCACCTTGTTCTGAAAGCAAAGTGGATCACGAGAATGTGCTGCAGGAGGCTTGTTCCATCTTTGACCACATGTTCATATGTCTTCATAAAGAGCATTTTTAATCCTTCTCTGCTGCCAAATTCAGACATAAAACCTCCAGTGCTGTTCTGCAAATCTCTTCTATATTAGCTTGGAGGGCTGGTCCATTAACAACTAACAATAGTAAGTGGCAGGTTTCTCTGAACTAGGCTATGAAAGAAGGCATGTGGGTGACTGAAAGGGCTGTTGCATGCCTACCTCTAACTGGGAGTGAGGAAACACTCACCCTTAAAACACAAATCTTTCTGTCTAGAGGAAAAACTCTTTCCCACATGTGAAAGGCCGAGTCTGTGCAGGGCTTTCCCATGCTTTCTGGAGAGAGATTTCACATGATGAGGTGTTGTTTGGATCTGTCAGCAGACACTGCAGCTTGTTGGTGCCTGTGTGCTTTGTGTTTCTCCTGTTCTGTCTTGTTGGTGTAGAAAGGTGATGAATTAATATAAAACGTCTGCCACATACATAATGTGTACGTAAATAATACATAATGTCCCGCAATGAAAGTGGGATGAAGCAGGATGCTTGGCTGCTCCCATATGTTTGCAAAGATCCTGTTAGGTTTCCTGGTGGTGTCCTCTAAAATGAGGAGCTCTTGCTTTTGTCAGGTGGGAAAATCAATACTGCATGCCATGCTTTGGCCTGTGCATCCTTCTGATTTCCATTAAATACAAGTGATGCCTGCCATGGATTGCATGTTGTGCATGCTCCAATGTGCAATTCATGAGGAAGAATTTCCATCTGTATGTTGAGCATCATGCTGGGCAAGATGGGGTGAAGGCAAACGCCTTTTATGGTTTAAGGCACATTTGGTGTATTTCTGATCCCTGTGCTGAAGGGGAGAAGGGAAGTGAGGCTGGGAGGTTGGCTAACAAGTGTGGAGGGTGGCAGAGGCAACACACCTGTCTCAAGGTAGCTTTTGTGCCTCTAAGAAGAAAGTGCCTTGCTGAAGGCAATTACTTTGGGGCAATCAATTACACAAGCCCTCCTAACTATGAGTGGAGGGGATGCCCCTATGCCAGGGTGGATGAAGCAGAAGGAGTGAAAATAGGAGCTGCTGAAGCTGCATCTGTAGATTGGGAAGAGGGAAGGACAATAAAACTTATGGTAGAAACAAATAATAGGAGGATTCTGACTCAATGACTTATTTCTGAAACCCAAGGACTGGAAAGAGAGACAAAAAGGTGAAGAGTCCTGATTTCTAAGACGATTTGTTTCCAGGTAGTGCATGGAGTGACTTGGTGGCCAGAACAAGCCCTTTGAATCAATCTCCTCCCTGCTGTGTTTGTATTTAATTTTTTCATATATGCAGAGCTTAAATTCTGAAGGTCTCTTCAGCACCTACAATTGCATCTAAATGAAGTCTTCCTTGGTGGTTTTTTTTTTTCCTGTTTGCAGCAGCCTATGCAGTTAAGACCACATGATGTTTACCTCCATGGCTGAAACTGTGTTTTTAACCCAGGTTTCCAGAGGCAAAAGATTATATTTTGCTGCCTCGTTGAACTGTTTTTAATTCAGTCGAGGCATTCTTCAGTCTCCAAACAATGTTGTACAGGTTGTCTAGAAGTAATAGAACAGCTCAGTTGTATGGCTACTGCCCAGCCTTGCCAGCAGGCAATTTCTTTCTGAATCAGCAAAGAAAATCAGTTAAACCAGGTCTGTGCTTCTTTGTTCCCTGTGGTGCTGTTGTTAACTGCACACACAATGAGTACTGGCTAGAATTGATGGCTAGGAGAAAAAATGACTTTATTTTTCAATCTGGAGCACCTTTTTTTTTTTTTGTAATTTCTGTCAGTCTGCAGCAGAATATCCACCACTAATTGAAGGGTGGCCCATCAGAATAAAGTCATCATAAGTCTCATGGTGATCATAGAAATACAAGACTCTTCATTTTATTTTAACTGTGTTTGAACACAAATTTCTAGGATTGCTGCTGTATACAATTTAACTTGGCTTGTTCCTGTTGCAGTGACATTTCAAGTTATCAGAAATACTGAATTTTTGTTGTAAAACCATTGGATTTTACATCAAAACCAAAATAATTATGATTTTTATTCTCTAAAATTTAGTTTTCTGTAAGGAATAGTTGTATAAAATCAAACCAAAATCCTAATAGCTCATAGTTTAGTTGTGTTGGTGATGTGGAAAACTGAGTTGACTACCACAGGCTCAAGTGCTCTTCTTTCCAGCAGCTGAAGAGGGTGACTTAGTGGCAAGTTTAGACACAGCTTCTCTTAGAGAGCCAGTTCTGTGTAGAGCAGATTAGTATACATGGATTCATGAGAGGTTTGTTTTGAGACAACACGTTATACTTATAAAACAACCTTTGTACTGCTCTGGCTGTAGCCCATCTGCATTGTAGGGGTAATAAGGTGTCCTTCTTGCTTCCCTTTGCATTAGAGAGAGTCAGTTTATCCACTCTCCCTGGCTACTCCACATGCACCACACAACTTACTATTGTCTATAATTACTATCTGAGCTGTTCTCAGCTTATAGCTATTTATTTGTCTTGGAAACTGGTCAGCATTTTCCATGGGATTATTTCTCTACATTATAGTTGTTTCAATCATGAAGGTTTAGGCAAAGCAATGCAACAGTTGGTTTTGGGGCACCGAAAGCTAATTCAAGTCTCAGAAACCTTGACTTACAGCCCAGAAGTGTGCACTACCCCATGTATGGGAGATAGTAAGAGCCATCTCTTTCATATTTGCACCTAATATTTTGTCTTCCTTGAAAATGGGAGGGGTTTTGCTTGCAGAGATCCATGTTGTTTTGTGATAAGAGAGCATGCTCTAGGAGGTGATCATGCTAATCTTTGGCTAACTGGCACCAGAACAGAGCAAGTGTTTGCCTGGTGGAGGGGCAGAGCTGGCATAGGGGAATGACCTTCAGTAGTCTGGAAATGCCTCATTTATGGACATGGGGCACATGTAATTAAGCAGTTCTCACTGGACAATGTTAGTTTCTCAGTTCATCTGCAGTGGCTCTTTCGATTAGGTTTCTCACTTGTGTTAAAACTGTCCTAGAGTGTCCTGGGTGCAGGTGTCAAACTTTGTTTGTCCTAAGGGCAATGGTTTTTACTTATTTGAAGCCAAAGGAGTCCAGGAAGCCAAGTAAACTTATTGTGGGTTTCACTTGTGAGGTTTCTGGTGCTTTTTTTTTTTCATAGCAAAAGTTGGTGAAGTCTTGGTGACCTCATAATTGAATACAGTGAGACTGCTAATTATGTCTGGGAGGGTTGTTTAGATTGTCATAAATATTTCTACTTGCATTTAAGCCCACATACTTTCTTTTTTGAGAAGAGGAGAATTCAGGGTGGATATCACTGCAATCTATAGACTTTACTCCTTGCTTTTTCTTTTGTGTGTTTCTGTGTGGATTTATTTTGGAAGGTTAATTGCTGAGTGAAACTACCTGCCTTGACAATCAATGGTTCTGGGCAAACAGAAGAGTTATAATTTCATTATTCCACCAATGAGACTTGAAAGGTTTGCCTTATCTTTGTTTTCCTTGCCCTCTGGAGGGGGGCAGTTTGGGACGCTGCCCTTTGGGTGGTGCCTGCTTGTTCCCCCAGAGGAGTGGGAGGTCTCATAGGAGGAGCACCACAGAGCAGGTGGGACCCCAGAGGCTTCCCTTGCTCTGTTATAGCTCTTCACCTTTCCTATTCAGAAATGCATAGAGACAGGGAAAGTGCTGTGCTTTGTGGGTGCCTAGGTATTTTACTTTAACCAAGCTGGAGGGAAGAGGAGGCAGCTCAATCCAGATTGCCTCTTGTTCACCCTCATCTGGCTCCCTTTCTCTGCTTTCCTACCCCCTCATACCTCTCCCTAGCTTCCTGGCGGCCATATCCTATGGTATGCTCTTTTCACCCCATTTCAGGCCAAGCAGTAGTACCACAAGAGGGCCTTTGTTTAACTGGAATGTTGTATCTGAATGCTGTGGAAAAGCATTATGGCAGCCACCTATGTTTGAGACTCTGCACTTGGGGACACTTCAGAGGGGATCTGTGTAGCTGGCACCCTCTGAGCTGAGCAGCAGAGCTGTAGGGAGGCTTTGGGGATACAGGAGGGATGCTGTAATGTGAACTGCATGTAAACACACTGGCTGTCAGTGCTGTGGAAGTGTTCTGTAGAGCAGCTTTTGTGTGTTGACATCACAGCAAAGCGAGTCCAAGGATATCCATGAAATGGAAGAATCTTTTTTACGTCAGGCCAGCGGTACAGAGGCCAGAGAGAGCAGCGGTGGCAGCTGCATCGTCCTCTTGCAGAAGGAGTACCTCTTCTTGGGAAACTTCTCGGCTCCACCTGCAAGGTGTTTTCCGTCACTGCGCAGCTCCTTGGCCATGCTGTGCCCTGCAGCAAGCCTGTGTCTGTTATTGTTGTGGCCCAGCACTCTGTACCAAAAACCATTGAGAAGAGCTGTCCTGGGGAGGCCACCAACACTACAAGAAGCCCTGTTTTGAGTCAGCATGTTGATACTGTGCTGCAAGTGCGTCTTGTTCAAAGGCTGTACTAATTATAAATTGGTCTTGGGAGATGAGGATAAAAATATCTTTAGTCAGCCTGTCTCTGTAAACAACCTGTGATGCTATTTGGAAATGTGGTATAGTTTTCATGTTGCAGGGAGTGTGCGTGCTGCGTTTGAAAGGACTTCAGCAGCCATAGTGCAGAGCTTCCTTGTGGTCAGGCTGATGACTAAAGCAGGGAATGAATTTTTTTGAATGTTAGAGATGGCAAAGTGGATATTCATGAGGTTCTTTTCCGTGCAGTTGGGGAGAAATTCGAGTTTACCTCAGAATTGGAGGAGGAAGGGTGTTAATTATACTTACTGTTTATTACAGTTATACCAAGTGCACGCTGTAATAGTACCTTCTTTTTTAAAAAAGAAAATGCCCTTGGAGCACCTTCTCTGCCCTGACCGTATGAATTTGGGCAGAATCTCTCCTGTGCATTGCAGTAGAGGATTTGCTGCTTTGTGTACAAGAAATCAGCTGGTTCACTACTATATCAAATGACAGCATGTGCTGTCATCTGCAAGGTAACGTGCCCTACTGGGAGGGGATGCCAGAGGCGAGAGGAAGAGGCAGGTGCCATCTGCGAGCGACAGACACTCAGGGAGCACCCATACGTGGATCCAGTGGAAATGATGCTGGGTGAGGCTGTTGGTAAGGCCACCATCCCCACAACAGGACCTGTCTGCACAGCTGGAAGCTTCTGTAAAGAGGAAACCCCACAGTCTCAGGGCTGATCCTGACAGATCTGCCACTTGGCTCTTAGGAGCTGAGTCCCCAGTGAACCCCCTCTGTGCGTGCCTCATGCAAACTTTCCAATGCATGCCGGGTGTTTGGGAAGATGAATAGTGTGACTATGCTTTTCAGGGAGGTAAAAGCACTTTGTCTTTCCTTTGTTCTTCAGCTCCACCATGCATCTTGCTGTAGGTCCTGGGCTGACCTATGTTCAGCATTCTACTTATTACAAAATGGGCAAAATAGGAGGAGAGGAGGGAGGAGCAGCTAACAGCCACAATTGGGTGTTTTCCAGTTCCATACTTTGGAACTGCATCAAGAGTCTTGAGGAGAAAATGCCTGAATGCAAAAAGGGCTTGTCATTGGAACTAAATTATTCATCATAATATTTAAAGTGTATGCAAAGATGTAAACTGAGCACACCCCAATGCAAGCTGTAATGAGCTAAAATTATAGTCATGGTCTTGGGAAAAGACCATAGAGCCTCAATTAGCTCAGTGCTGGCAGCTGCCTCAGTGCATGTCAGTACCTTCTGCATAAGGATGATGCCAGGCATTTGTCAACTTTGTACTCATTTTTTAGTAGCTTTAATGAAGTAGGATTTAGGTATTAGCGATAGATAACCCCAGTGCCAGTTAATAGTGCTGTAAATCTGGAACCATTTCCTGCTGTCTTATAACTTCCCCCACTTTTCTCATTTGTTTTTCTCCTTGCTGTTTGTCCTGTAAATGTGTATATCTGACTTGTCTGAGATGCCAGCCTCCTGCGTGTCCCTCCTGCGTGTCCCCAGCTCTGTTTTCAGGTGTTGAAAGCATATATGCTTGAATCTGTCTCCATCACTGTTTTAAAAATTGATGACTTCCTCCTTTAGTTCACAGATTCTCTTTTTTTTTGACCATTTCTGTTTAACAGTCTATTTTCTGACTCTGTTTTAAAGGAGGTGAGAGCCCTGCTTCTCTTGCTAGACTACAGCATGGTCCACTGGCATGCATCTCCTGCATTTCAGAGCAAAGGGAAATGATGAACAGAGCTTTAGAATGAGTGAGTGATGAGGTTTTGCTCCTGTTTATTTTGGTCTTTTTTAATGCTGTTGTGGAAAGCATTCCACAACAGCAAAGGTTCAAGAACCAGGTTCTGCAGGGGTTTTTAAATGCTGTTAAGTCTGTTCCCTATTTGTCATTAGCAGTGCTTCAGGCAATATCTTTCTCCTCATGAACCTGAAGGTCTTGCCTTAACTGATGACAAGCTCAGATGTTACAACAGTGTGATTTAATTCTGAGAAATGTTATGGGTTGAATAGAAGTCAGTCTGCATTCAGGATAGTAGTTAATATGCTTGAAGCTGTAAGGGGACATGTTTCCTAGGATGAAGATACTTTTCTGTGCATTTCTCTGTTCTCCCCTCCCCCTGACCCCACTTCTCTCTCTCTCTCTCATATATTAATTAATAATAATCATTGTGTGGGTGGGGATTTGTAGAACCAGAAATGGAATGAACTAGAAATGACCCAGGAAACTTCTTCCATTCTGCATGTATATATAGCTCCTAGACAGCCACAACAAAGAAGATACTGCTAATTATTTTCCAAGTAACTTTGACAGAGACATGAATAGAAAAATGTATGTGAATATTTTTGGAAGATCATCTTAGCAAAAACTCTAAATTTAAAAGTTGCTTGATCTGTTTTTAAATAACATTCAAGAAGTCTTTAACAGAAACTTAAAAAAAAAAGAGAGGGAATTTTTCATTGAAGAATGAGAATCAGTTTCAGGCTTAAGTGAAAATCTGAGTCTGGACAGATTTGTATTTAGATATACTTGGGAAGGCTGGGGGAAGTGTGGAAGAAGTCTTTTCCTGAGAAGTTGTTCTGTGTGCACTTGATACCAATATCTCATATGATGCAGAGCTCATCTGAAACAATAACAGGAAAAGAAAGCTATACAGAGAGCTGTAAAATATACTGATTCAGGGATAAGAAACATTTATTTGGAACATTCAGGTTGTGATAGTATTTTAGGCTTCCTTCATTTTTGATGAATTCATTTATATTCAGTCATGCTTCTTGGCAGTATCTTGGTTTCCACACTGCAAGAGAATCTGAATCTCAACCAGAAAAATAACAGTGGAGGAAGGAGAACAGGGGGGCAGAGGTAGGTATGCAAATAAAATGTGAATGGCTTTCTGCAAAGGGGAAGACTATCATGCAGGGCCTACAGTGGAAGCCATGGGTCTTTCTCATTATTGTACTTAGCCTAGGAAACATTACAGAGACCTCATGTGAAACTGGGAAAGTAAGCACACATGTTTTTTTCCCCAAAATTATTAGGGTTGGAGTTGTCTCTACCTACTTCACCTGGGAAAAAATTTAGTCCTGTGTGCCTGACTCCGAACTGAAGAACTAAGTAGTTATCATTGCCATCTCCTATTGCTGCAGCTTTGGAATGCTCTGGTTTTGGTGGATGACATTCTGTTTGTGCAGTTTAGACATCTTTCTGGTCTTTCTGCATTTTCATATGGTCTTGTGTCCTGGGACAATGCTGTAGTTGTTTGATCTAGCCTAGTCCATTGCTTGTAGTCTTTCAAATTGTAGGAGCCTACATTTACCTCTGGTCAGGCACTTCCTTGTCTGATGTATTTTAGGCTTCTTGCTCTTAGTGTTCCAGCTAATTTTGCAAGGCTCTGGTTTTATGTCACTTTTAGTTCTGCACAGAAGTCCGTTACTGTTCATGTGGCTCAAAGGAATGGGTGAAACAGAAGTGTCTGAATACTCAGTGCTTGTAGCTTCCAGTATCCAGCAGGATCAGAGCCTTCCATGCATGTAGGGCTGTGACACAGTGTCTCTGAAGAGATGTGTTTTCTGCAAGGATCTAGATTGTTTATGTCCTCTTCTTGTTATAACAGGATAATATTCTTGATTACAGCATCATTCAGCTTTTTTAAAAGGTGAGAATCAGTGGGTTGTTGACCAAACTTTTTTGTAGTTTTGCTTAGTTTTTTACCTCCTCTTTGGAGTTGTTCCATTCCCCCTTCATTAAAACTGGGAAAAGCTCCTGAGGGAAGAGTGTGTCATTTCAAACATGAAGCCTTTCCTTAAACTTATATGCTTTTCTTATGGACTGCCATTCAGAATATGAAACTTCTTTCTTTTTTTTTTTTTTTTAACAACTTTCAGTCTAAGCTGTAGCCCAAGATGATGCAGGCAGATTGACTGGGGGAATAATTAAGAGCTTTCATTCTCGTAACTTTAAAATTTACAGTGTTATTACAGTACAGTTCGCATGCTGGCCTGTAAGCAGTGATCTGATGTGATATGTGAAATCACTCCCAGCAGCTTGTGCGCTCGCTGGCAAGTGTGCAAGCCATCTGAAGTAACTGGATGCAAATTGGCTGATTGCTTCATGTACAGCTGAGGTGCACATAAGCTGCAATTGCATCATGTTCGGGGTGAGATTCTCTGCCCACTGGAAGTTTTTTATGTATGGGGAGAACAAGTTGCTCTGGATCATAATCAAGAGGCATCAGCAAACCGTGATCTTCAAGTCTATTTGCTTGCAAATGAGAAAGGAAAAAAAACTCTTAAAAAAACCCAAACCAACCAACCAAACAAACCCCCCAACAAAACCCAAACAAACAAAAAAACCCTACAAAAAACCTCAGAAACCCCAGAAAAGCTTCCCAAACAAATCGCTGCATGTGGGTTGGCTATGGATTTGTGGGGTTTTTGCTCGTACTGCAATATATTTCTCTCTGTTTATTGTCATATAGTTGGCATTATGAAAAACTGGTATCTTGCATACTGGGTCTCTGTTATTTAACTTTAATTTCTCATGCCTTTTTTATTAGTAATCATCATGTACCTGTGAGCAGAGGTAATGGTAATACGTGAAATAAAAACAGCTTCAGTGAAATCAGATGATTGACAGTAAGGGGGGAGTGCAGGGAAGACAGCTTGCTTGGTTGCCAGCTTGACTAAGCATGTTAGTTCACTGGGGGTTTTTGTTTGTTTGTTTGTTTTTCCTTTTGTTTTATTTGTTCTTAATTTTGATTCCTTGTTCGTGCTCTATCTCCAACTGAAGTGTTCATTATTTATGTAAGACAGCACTGTTATTCCTTCAAGGTAAATGCTTATAGCCACTTGTATAAATAGAAGGACTGGGACTGACAGACTGATGCAGAAATACAGGTATCAGACTGGATTTGCCTTGTGTGCTAAGTTCTCCATACTCTTCTGGGCATCGTCACACTGAACTGCTGCAAAAAGTACTGCTTTTTCAGAGTGTTATTGTAAGGTCTTTAAGCTGCTTCTGAGGTGCTGAAGTGAAATTCAGTTCACTAGCTTATCTGTACCACTAAGCCTTCAGAAAGAATGGGGAAAATATTTTCTATAGCTTTCATTTTGCCCTGTGCCAGACAGAACTGATAGTCTGTGACAGTATTGAATGAACCCTGCAGAGGGTGGAGAACCCCTGCAGAAGTGGAGGGGGAAAAAAGTTTTTCCTGGTGTTGTGTTTTTTCAGTGCTAAGAGTGTTTGAGCAAACATGCTTGCAGGGATTCAGCAGAGTTTGCAAGTAGTAAGTATAAAGGTTTTTTTTTCTCCAGGCTTTAAGTACTGCATAATTGAAACTTTGTTAAGTTGTTGAACCAATTTATATATCCTTCTCAAAAGCAGGGGTCAAGCTTTCTTGGCACAGGCAAACATTTAATACTTCTTATTATTTAATCCAAATAGTCTTTCCTGCTGTCAGCCAAATTGCCCATATCATTTCATGCTCTGTGCTGCCAACATATTCTCCCTTCTCCGTAGTACATGTTATCTCATATTGTATTTACTAACTGCAGATTCTTTTCTGAAATACCAAACCAACTTGATCTGAAGGAGAAATAATTTTCTTTTTGGTTTATTGCAGCTTTCTCTACATTTTTACATTACATTTTATACTCTTAAGACCAAATCTGTCACTAGAAAACAAGTAGGAAATGTAGGGAAAGAGTCATGAGCAGCTTATGGTAATTGCTGGGACTAGGTGGACATCAGAGGATAATGTCCACCCTTGGTGCACCAAAGCTAAATTATGGATATTTCTAATGGTTTGGTAGCTAATTCTGGGAGCACAGATCTCAAATGAACTTTCTGGATGTTCTTTCAGGCAAGTTTCATGGCTTACTCAAGTCAGTGACAGAGTAAAGTAGTGTTAATCAGAACCAAGCCATTTTGAACATGCTGGCAGGTCTCCTTCACAAGCCAAGAAGGCCAGAGCACTCGATATTAAAGGTGTGACAACACCCACAGGAGCAATGAGCATTTCCTTTAGGAGTATCATTTCTCTGGCTTTGTGGTTTAAAAGCAGCTCTGTAGCTTGTCTTCTGTGGTTGTGTCGGGGGAGACTTGCCTTGTAAAGAAAATATCCTGAATGAAGTCTTTCTGCATGATTCTAGCACAGACAGAAAGTCAGAAACAGTACTCTGAATTTCCCAACTTTGCCTTAAATTTTCTGTCCTCAAAGCAAGGTGCTTGTCATTCCATGTAACTTAACTTTCTTTTAAATCTGGTTATCATAAGAAAGATCAACTAATGTAGTCCGTTCAGTCACAGTATATTCTCCTCCTTGCTCCACTGCTTTCTCTTTTCCCTGTATTCACATCACTTTTGAGCCTGTTGACCAGATTCAGTCATACAAAAGCAATTCAAAATCTTCAAGGTTTTCTTCAAAATGGAGGAAGGATCTGGCATGGTTCAGGCTTTGTTAGTGGCTCTGCTTACAAGCAGCAGAAGCCATCCAGAGAGAACAGGACTTGAGGGCCCTAATTGGGATGGGGAAGATGCCTGCCTTCTTCTAAGTCCTAACTTGCAGTGAAAGCTGAACTTATGGACAAGATGTGGGCTGCCCCAAATACCATATATACCATGGTGAATCATGGATCCCTTCGGGGATTTGGTTCAGCCTCCTTTGTTTACAAGGCTCTCTGCCATCAAGACACCACAAACTTGGCATGCAGCATCTCGTCATTACCTCGGCCTTCTTTGTGAAGCCAGTTCTTGCCAGGCTTGAAATTTGGGAAGTCAGAAGGCGAAATCAAAGAGGAAGTGCCTCTGAAATCAGAGAGGTCAGCAGACCTGCAGGGCAGGGTACATTGGCCCAGCTATGTGTGTTGTTTCAGGGCAATACCATCCCAGTAATTCCAACATGCTTGGCATTCAGCACCTTCAGAGGACTCTCCGCTTCAGCTGAAGGGCAGGAGGAGGGACTTGCATGTGCTTTAAAAGTAACTAGCTAAATAGGTAAAAGCTCATAAGGCATTTAAGCTTTGCTCACCATTGCCAAGTTTCCACAGGTTTGAACATCGAGTACTCCTGTAAACAAGATCTCAGCCCGTACCCTCCTCCTGTATAGGTGGCCACTGAGGTTTCACTTAAAACTCTGTACATGCCTATGTGTAACCAAGGCAATGATTGACCTAACGACTCTGCAAACTAAACTCTAATGTTGAAGCCTCGTTACATGGCTGACAGGGCTAGAAAATGCTTGCGTGTCTTGAAGCTTCCTGGGCAAACTGCTCTGATGTGAAATATTTCCCATTGCTGGAGCAGAAGAGTCCACTAAAGGCAGCTGAATAAAAAGAGAAGTGGTACAGCCTGGAGATGAAAGGAAGAAGCCTCTCCTTTTAGGTTAAATACATAGGTGTGGAACTCTGAGGCTAGTGGCTGTTCTGACTTGGTTCACAGGAGACTTTACTAAAAGCCATGCTGGGCAGATCTTGGGGTGCCTGGCTCATGTGAACTCCACAATATGATGGAGGTTTGGTCACTGGTGCAGGTGGAGATAACGTGTTGGCCAGAGATGGTTGGTGCCTGTGGAAAAAATACATCCAAGTGTGGCAGCTGAGTTGAGCAAGGAGCAGCACAGCAGTTACAGTGAAGGGTCTCCATCCTCTGAGCAAAGACCGTTGCCTGTCAGGACTCCATGTTTTTCCTAAACCTCAGTCTCTCAGTGGGTTCTTCCCTGAGGGAAATGAGTCTCCTGTGAGTTATGTCCTTTACACTTCATATATAACTCCTCTCAAACATGGCAGAGACCTCTGTTTCCCAGTCTTGAAGAGCTGAAATGGAGAAGATGGTACTGTCCCATTCGACCCTAGATTAGTTCCCAGTCCTGTCTTTGGGCTCCCTTTAGATATTGTGCTGGTGTAAGACAAATGTCAGGGTGATGCTCTTATCCATACAGTGTTTCTGAGGTTCCATACCAGCAAATGGTGCCATGGACTTTACACTTATGCATTTTCATTGGCTTCTCATATACTGCTTACAATATGCTCAAAGCCTTTCTTTCTTAGGCTGCTTTGGGAGCACTAAGTGTTGACTGGTATCAAAGCAAGGCTGCAGCTTTTTTTCTGCCTTGCTGCTAGGGGTCTGAAGATGATCTTGAGAAGGAAAGTCAAAATACTGTTTCTTAAAGCTTTTTCAGAGTTCACCATAGTTTGTAGAATCTCTGCATCTCAGATTTTTACTGATGTACATTCGGCCTATTCATTTGTCTGAAATTGTAATTTTTGAAAAGGTCAAAATCAAACCCACATGTATGCAAGCATATTAGTTCCCTTTTATTCTTTTGGAACAGGCTGGAAATAGACTGTTTGTGAGGATATGTAATTTCTTGTTTATCTTTGGACTTTCCCTTAAACCTGAGGATGAGAAGAATGTGTTGTGATCACCAAACTGTGCTGAATTTACATGCCTGGCAATAAGACTGTGTTGGGAAATGGAATGAGTCTGCTTTGGGATATATTTAAAGAGGGAAAATGTAGTGAACCCCCACACAGGTGAATTTTAATTTTATTTAATGAATTTAAATACACTTGTCTAATTTTCCTGACAAAAGTATAATTTGCTCTATAACTACATTTTACCTGTTAGGTTGGTTTTGTGTGGTTTTAGTTGTGTACTGTCAATTTTTGCTTCTGAGATGTCAGAGCCTTTTCCTTTTTTTTTCCTTTAATGCATGTTAAAAGCTTCATATGGATTTGTTGTTTCTGAACATTCTTTCTTATATCTCCGAATGTTGAATGTCAAAGCAGTGAAATAAACAGCCCTTCCAGACTAATTGAGGAAGAGCTTTTCTAGTGTTAGAAAATTTGGAAAGTTATAGCAGCAGCCAGGCCTCCCCTCACTGCACCATAGCTGCACAGCTCTTTGTCTCAATGAAAATCACATCAGTAAAATATAGTTACAGTGTGCAGGAATATTAAGGTTGTGGGTTTATGATTCAGTAAATCTGGATTTAAGATGGCTTTTGTGGGATCAGAGGCACACTGCAACCTTGTGGCTTGATAAGTTTATTCAGTACAGTTTCACTCTGAAAAATATCCTTTGCATGCACAAGAACATTTGAAGGCTATTTTAAGTTTTTTAATATCCCCCCTTGTCAGAAGAAGAAAACTTTGATCCATTCTCATCTGTCCACCACTGTAAGACCAGTCAGATACTGCTGTCCTGCCTTGGACAATATTGTCCGAGTCCTGTCCAGCATTGAACTTGGCTGGTTGTTGTAAGAGAAATGTGACTGGTTTTGCATACCTGGCTGTTTGTTGATGCTTTTTAAAAATTATTTATTTTTTTAACTTAGCATCAAGACTAAGGCTTTGCTGTCTGAAGGAAGCAAGGTCTAAAGCCTTGACATTTTTTAACATGGTTGATGACAACCATCAACATCTAAGCCAGAAAACCTTCCTGTGTCTGTAAAGAAAGGATGGACAGAGCAGTTTTAAAATGCGAAGGTCTTGAATGTTTTGTCTATCTGCCAGAAGTCAAGAAATAGTTGATGGAAAAGGCAAGAAATTAAGTAGGCAGAGTGCTTCACGTAATACACAAAATTGCAGCAGGTCTGCTAGTCTGTGTATGAGGTGGTTCCTGCTGCTGACTCCAAATCCCGATTTTGGATCACATCTTAAAGCAGACAAGATATTTGGTATGGAGAATGTCAAGGATTTGGCTATAGATTTTATATTCTTGTCTTCAGAAAGCAAGGCTGAAACTTTAAGGTCAAGTCAGAATTTTTTTTATTTAAGATGCTTTTCAAGAGGAAGTAGGTGATAACTGTCTGGTAGTAATTCAGATGTGTTGACTGGTAATTAAATATAGTTTTCACATTCATTTGGCACTATTCCTGGAGAACTGGGTGGGTGCATGCTGTATGTGTACACATGCTCACTGAAGTAGTTGTAGGGCTCAGTGTACACTTGTTTAGATCTCTGATTAATGGTTGTTTTTTCCTGGTTGTCTTTGCCAAACTGCACTTGGATAGAAAATGAAATTAAAAAGCACTTCATTTAAAGACTAATTATTAGTGAAACAAAAGCTTGTTCAAATGATCTTCTCTTTGGGCAAAATAGAAGTTTACCAAAATATGGTTTTGTTCTTTCAAGTTACCCAGTGTCATTAAACAAAGGAAGTATTGTGACTTTTTGTTTCTGGTCACCATGCCCTTCAGAGTTTAGATATAGCAGATAACATAGTGGATACCGGAGGGAAGAGAAGTGTAAGCTTTCCACATCCTGGAACTTCCCCATTCCCACAGCTTGCTTTCAGGGGCAAGTTCAAAGCCCATAATAATATGTTAATTTAAGCAAACTTAAATTTACAAACTGTATTTTGGCCATTTGGGTAAAAGTGTAGCTGTCAAAAGCTGAGTTAGACCTTCTGCAAACTTGTTTGCGTTGATCTATGGCTTCTGCAAGCTCAGTGTCTGACTTGCATTAAATCTTTGAGAAGCAAACCATTGTTTGCTTGAACAGTGTTTTGAATTAATTTAGTTTTAATTTTTTTAGAATTAATTTAATTTACGGTAAAAGTACTGTGTTTCAAATGTAGAATTAAGAAGATTTGATTTAGAGATTCAGATAGCTCTGATTTAATTCCAGCTGTAAAAGTGCAGAAAAGTGTGATTTGGATTTAGAGGGTTCCCCCTCACCCCCTAAACCACCACCCACCATTGCAGCTCTTGCTTTTGCTTGTTAACCTTTTCTTAAAATTAAAATCAGCCAACTGTCATACCTGAACTATTTCCATATGAAAAGCAACACACCTGAATAGGTGTTCTTGAAAGGAAGACTAGTCCTACATATTGCAGTGCAGTATTGAAGTCATGAAGTAAATGGCAAGGGAGTATGTCTGAAAATAAGGTGAGGTTTTCTTGGACTATGTGGTATCTCTGCAATGCACTTAGCTTGTCAGCAGGTTGAAACTGGAGCTTTTTATCAACTGCTGGTTGTGTAAGAAGGAGCATCTCTCACCTCGTCTTGGGAATGCCCAGGTCACTTCAGGGTGCAGGAGAGCAACAACAGAAATTTCTTTCAATGTATTCAGCTTTCTAAATTTATCTTTGTCCCTTATCTGACTCCTGTGGTGTGCAGTAGTTCTTGCATCAGGGAAGACTATTAGAGTGGTGTTTGCAGGGAGATCGGCACAAGTCCTCTGTCAGGAGTTTGGGAATGAGAAAGGTCATGAAATGTTTATCTCTGTATGTGCATGTGTGCCCTGTGAGAAAGGAGAAGTGGTGGTTTAAGAAGAAACGATATGATTTTTTTTATGTGTTGAATTTCTCTGGGATAAAAACATGAATTATCTCAGTCTTAAGTATTGTTCCTGTTCTTTAGCTGTTCCTTGATTTTAAATTTATTTTACTTTTTTTGGTGATGTCTGAATGAAATTGCAAAGTCAAAGGTCACCATAGCACCATCAACTTACTTCAGAGCACTTTAGGATTTCAACAGGCTTTAGATGCTGAAAAGCATCTCTGTCATAGGAGCGTAGGTCTATCTTGCATATTGAATAGAGACCCAAGTGTTCTCAGTGCTGGAAACAACTTAGCCATAGCTATAAAGTTGGTACAAAGGATAGTAAGTCTGTACTAGAAGCAAGGAATGTTTGGAGGGGTATATGGGATTTGGCTGTGGGAAGCGACTGGGTGCCAGGCTGCTTGGGATGCAGCTCCTTTGGAAGAGAAGATTATAATCTCTGAACAAGGATGCTTCCCTTTGCTCACTTCATGGTTCTACTCAGTGCAGACATCTAGCATGCTGCCTGGTTTTGGAAATAAGCAGGACAGTACCAATGAAATAAGCAAATTTTGTATTTTGGCTAGTATTTCCAAGGATGTCCCTTAGGAAGAGAAATGTCTCAATTCCTTCACAGCACCATTCATGTCCCATGAAGAATACATCCTTCATCTAGTTCCCGAAAAAGAAATTACTCTTTTCCAAATTCTCACTTCTTTAATCAGTTGCCTCTGTGTACTTATGAGACTTAAGAGAGGAAGGTCTTACTCTTTGAAAGAGCTGTCCCAGAGGAGACTCTGGCCTCTCTCAAAGAGGCGTCTGGTGGTGGCTGCTGAAGCATTTCAAATGCACACAGTGCCAAGGCTAGATTTGGGAAAACACAGTATCAAACAGCTAACACAGAAGAAAATGGGAAGAGGGTAAGAGGGCAGGGCAGGGCAGGCTGCTTCTTTTGGGGGATTATTTATTAAGACTCAGATCTATGCGTTTGGATTAGGAGCAGATTTGGCCCACAGCACTAAGTCTGTAACACCACAGATTGGTATGCCTTTGTTTTCTAATATAAGATACAGAAATCAGCTGTGTTGCCAGCATTGTAAACGTACTAAGAAATTATTTCTCTATTGCCTCTCCTTATTTCATTCCAAAGATGTTAAGCCCCTTAGCGTCCCAGGGTGTTATGTTCGCTCCAACAGACACTGCCTTTGGAGCTCATACAGCACTTTGTATTGAACTTCTTGTGGGGAATACACTGCAATCACTGAGAACTTAATTTTTTAGCCGTGGCTTTGCTTTTCTAATCCTGTATACAGTGCATTAGATCTTGGGCTTTGGGTCTTCATACCCTTAGTGTATACCGTATTATAATTCAAGGAATAGTACGTATGGAAAATGCTGGTACTGTAATACTAGACGCTTTCATGATCTTTTATGGAGTGCATCATCAAAAAATCTCCTATAAAGCTTTCAGACATCACCAGTTATCTTAAAGCATTAGAAAAACCATACCTGCCCACCTCATCTCATCTATATTTCCACATGTATTTGGGAATTCACTGTTTTGGTTGCTCACCAGCCAAAGACTGTGGTGAGGATCAAATTTCACAAACATGCCATACCTGTGGTGCTTTGGTGACAAACATCATTCCCCAGGGCTGCATGGCCAACAGTCTTTCTGGCATAATTCAACAGCTTACTTTTGAAACAGTAGTGATATGTGGTGTGGTAGGTTTAGCCCTGAACTCAGGTATTTGTTTTGCACTTTATAATTAGAGAAGGTGCCTCTGATTGCTGCCATCATCTTCCCATCCCTGCTCTCCTTGTTTCATCTCCTGCTCCCAGTCTCCCTGTGTGCTCTGTTCCCCACATAACCTCCGTCATCTGCCCAGTGTCAAAGCAGCCCTAAGACCTGGGGCAGGGATGAGAGCCCGAGGTGGGTTGGCTTCTGTGTAAATACCCAACAAACCGCTGTGCTAGAGGGATGCTGTTCGTTACACCATGGGTATGCACAGCTTCTCCCAGGTAGCCTGTGGTCAGATCCAGTGTGCACAAGGTGTTCTCGGTCCTGTGAATTCGCAGAAAGGATCACAACCCCCTTGCTGGAGACTGCTAATTTTTGCTCTTACTTATCATCGCCTCAAGCATGCAGTAGTTTTGTGTGTGTTTTTATTTAAAAAAAAACAACCAACCAAACAAACAAAACAACCTCTTTAATGCCAAAATGGTTTTCTGTGCTCACTGCAAAAAAAAATTCGAATGAGGGGAGAAGTTCACTTAAGTGGAAGAAATCTATCCCGCTTTCCAGAAAAGGGGATCAAATAGTGTGGGTGTCCCAGCAGCAAACAGCAGTGGTGTTGAGAATTTTGCAGTTAGCTGTTTTCAGAAATGTTTTTAATTAATGTGATATTTTAGTTCTGTCGGATTCAGAATAAAATAATGTCTCAAATATTCCTTGTTGCTATCAACTTCTAGTCATTCAGACTTCAGAAAACTTGCTTCAGCTGCTGTGGGGCCCAACTTATGAATCTTTAAGAGGCTGGATATCTTTAATTAAACCTAGTTTTTAGGGAGTGACTGCAATAGATGTCAACTGTTTTCTGATGCTTATTGATACTCAAATACATGTAGTTTCCCCTTCTTCTGAAGCATATAAACAATTTCCAAAATCCATGGGCCAGTTGCAGTTGCCCTGCTTGAGTCAGAGAAGTCAGGAGATGAAGTACTGTTCCTGCAGCCCACCACCTTTCTGGTAAGATGTGTAAGAGAAACTCAGACCACTTCATAATGAGGGAGTATTACAAGCCAAGTTCATACCTTGGTAAAGTCGCCATCTCATTTCAGAGCAAGGATTCTTACTTATTTTTTATTTGGTGCTTCCTTGAGATGGGGTAGAGTATTGCTGTGGATTTATATGGAGCTGCTCTACCCCGTCTCATGAGCTGGCAGCCCCTGAGCAAACAAGAAGATACCGATAGAGATTTTGAGAGAGAGTACTTTTTGTATTAGACTGCTTTGGTGATACAAACTAGGTAGTGTAAATGTGGATAAATATTAACTGACTGCATATGCTGTAGCACATAGTCACTTAGTGGTTTATGTGTGAAACCATGGAAGGAAGAGGCTGGAAAAGCAACACTTTCTACTGTTTGATGTGAAATACCTGTTGGTGGGAGATATAATCAAGAGAAACACATTGTACTCTTGTTTTAATTAAGCCTTGTCTGTTACTTGTGGCAATGTTTGCAGTGGTACAAATGTCTATTTGGCTCCTTTAACATTCCGGCGTGTTTAGTTGAAGGAGAAATAGCGTGGTCAGTCACTAAGTGGAAGCATAACTGAAGTGTCAGGTCTAGGCTAACTTGTTTCACAGCCTGCAGGAGTGTTTTTAATGTAAGGTGCTCCTTCTACTGGGCATGCGTTCATTAGTTGAAAATGTTGGTTTGCAGATGCTGTGATCGTATGGCTCTTTCAACATCAAAAATAATGTCCATCTGAAGCTCATTCTAATGTTGGCTAGTTAACTGTCTCATGGCCTTACGTTTTGTTTCAGTCATAAAGAAATATTAAATTCAGATGTCTGTATAATTACAATTTCCTATTCTTCCCAAATAAATTGTGCCTCTTTTGAATGTTTTTAGGAGGTTAATCAATAACTGACTACTGAGAAAGATACTTTTAACGGTCAGTTGAAGCTTAGAGTTTTTGTATTTAGAACTTGTACTTGAATGCAAGGACCTTTGTTACATTATTTGTGTTTAGGTGAGGGGGAGAGCGGGTTTGGTTTTGGTTTTGGTTTGGTTTTTTTCTCTTCTGCCTTAACATTTCTTTCTTTTTTGTTATCCTTCTGCAGGCATTTGCTCAAATTGAAAAATCTGCTTTCAGTCTTTGTACCTTCTAGGAAAGAAGAGTGTGCAAAGATTTTTTAAATGGAAAATATTTTACATCTGTTGCTTTTATAGTTGGTTTTATATGTTAGCTCCAGATAAGCCAGTAATAAATCAGTACAAGCCTCACACGCCTACGCTTTTCTTTCTTTGAACAGAACTTGGATGTTTTTTGCTCCCCGCTCTCCTCTGTGTGGTGAACTGCACCAGGAGTTTTCCTGTGTCGCAGAAGGATTTGGAAATGAAGTTGCTACCACGCTTCAGATCTTAATCTTCTTTGCTGTTTGCAGATGATTCTTCGCCAGTCAGCTGGGTCAATATTAAAACTAAGCTGTGCTGCCTAAAACCAGGAGATTCAATCTATATCAGTTTTTCCAATTTCTCATATCTGGAGTTCAGAAATTGGCTATAAATTAAGTTCCCCTTAAAAGGAGGAAGGCCAGAAGTTACAAGGCTTTAGCCAGCCAGCCAGCCAGCCAGTGAACTATGCTGCCGGCTCGGGGCAAAGCAGAGGCTGATGATTTGCTTTGTTCCATTTCTGTTCAACCCAGTTTTGTCTTGTCCTTTTAGGAACTTGCATGTCGCCTTCTGTCAGTCATAAGTGAATATGTTAATGTGGTTAAGCTTGTCCCTGGTGGTGGTGGTGGTATTATTATTGTTATGGTTATATTTCTGTGTTGTTCTTGATTCCACACCCCCCTCAAAAAAAATTCTTTTTGCTTTGATTTTTTTTTCTGTGATTATGCAGAAACATTGCTCATGATACCAGGACAGCAGTGGAGCTGGCAGCTTGAGTGTAACTAGCTCAGCAATTCTCAGGCTTTTAAATCTTCAACCCTTCTGTATCCATTTGTTTCCATTTCAAAGGTGATCTGCCTTTTAGTTGACTTTATTTTAATCAAATGCAAGTGAGTACGAGGCTGTGTTGTGGATGTGTTATTTATAGCCCTACAGTGTCAAATGCAAAGTGATCTGAGCAACAGCTTCTATTCAGGTTAAAAGAAAAACCACCTCAGGGTGAAGGTTATACTGATGGCTTAACTTCATGTAGGCAAAGGTTGCAGGTGTGTGATGTCTGGATGGAGGTTTTTCCACTGAAATGGTGATCTTAGGAGCTGGGTTTTTTTGGTGTTTAGTTATTACAGCATCATATAATAACACAGCACCAAGTAACTCTTTGCAAGCATGTTCTCTGAGGCTCTGTCAGGCTGGGCTCTGAGCAGCAGATGTCCAGCACCTCACTCACCGGGAGCTGGTCAGTTATGTCACCCAGCCTTTGTGAATGTCTGACATTTCCTCTCCTTTGGGCAAGAGCTAGAAAGGAAGTCAGTTTATTTAGAAAAGGGGTTTTTTTTGTTTACTTCTGTCTATTCATACTCTTGGTAGAAATTACATTCCTCCTTCCATGTGAAACATCTGGCTAAATTATAAATGTGAGGAAGTGGCTGAAGAAATTGCTTAACTGAATTGTTGTTTACACGGTGATTTTTTTGGCTCTAATTTCTAAATTCTGTATTTCATTGCGACTTAGCCATATATAGCCTAATATTCCTGTTAAAATAAGCAAGCAGCTATGATAACAGAAGCTCCTGCTCTTAAAAACCTGAGCTTAAATTTGGTGTTCTGCATTGAAGCAGGCAGTGCTGCAGGAGGGCACTTCCTGGTGCAAACCCCTCAGGAGTCACCTAGAGCAGACAAAGTGCCTGGTGGTTCCAGCCTGAATTCCAAGTTTTCCAGTTCTTCCAGCACTGGTCCTGGTTTTTAGATGAGAAAATACTGATTAAACCTTCCCTATGTCTGGGAATGTTGTGCAAATGGACAGGGATGTGTAAAGAGTTCTGTCCAGTTCCAGACAGCCTCATGTAGTGGCTTTCTCTGGGGGTCCTGGCGAAATTCTAATTTTGATTAGAAATACCACTCAGCAAGACAGAGGAACAGTTTTCATTTTCTCTGCTTCTGTAAACATATATAAATGTAAGTAGACATTAATTTTATTTTTTCAAATTATGTCTCCACTGTCTTTTTTTCAGTAAGAACAGATCTTGCAGATTTGGTTATGCTTCTTTCCCACGTAACCCAGAATGCCTTCTGGATATAGTTCCTTAGCTGTTAACTTGGTTAAATCTAGATGTAAGGTACAAGGTGATTTTCCTAATTGGATTGTGCAACTTAAAAGGTAAATTTGAAGCCAGGAATCCGTTTATCCTTGTTCCCACAAATTTTTGAGACAACAGCTTGTAAGTTTATGGTGTGAATGATCTGGCAAAGGGCTCTGCTCTCCTTCCCTTGGGATGCCTTGCCCTTGAGCCACATGCTGCTCTGGAGTCAGAGAGTGTGTTGCATCTTCTGTTGGATATGTAGTTACCTGGTTGGGGAAATAGTCAAGTCCCTAAGATGTTTCTGTGACACTTTTCCAAGGGAAACACAGTGTGCTCAGATTTGCTGCATGCCTGGAGGTATGGGTGGGGGTGCTGAGGACCCCTTGTCCTACCAGGAAAGGCAGGATCAGCCACAGAGCCTTTTTTCCACCCATAACTCAGCATTCTTCTCGTGGATAGAAATTCTCATCTAGTTTACCACATTCCTTTAAATGGATGAATATGGTTATGAAGCAAATAGGTTTTTGAGTTGAAAACTGAGCTCAGCTCTTGTATCTTTTCAGTTCAACCCCTTCTTATCCATTTACTGTCTATGCAAGAAGACTGAAAGGAAAATTTGGAAACAGAAACTGAATTATTTGTGTTATGTCAAGCAACATGATTTATTCATAGCTGAATGTGGGAAGGAAATCTGATATGATGAGCTTTATTATATTTATGAGTTTATTCTCCCCTTCCATGACCGCCATCTTCTTTCTGCTGCTTTTCCTCCCTCTCCAACCCTCTTCATGCTTTTCTCTTGCTACAAAAGGGTGGTAAATATAGGAGGATTTTTCTGATGTACCTGAAACTGTTCCCTGAGCAGGGACAATCTAACACCATGCACCCTGCACCTCTGGCATTGCATGCATAGGAAGCAGCAGGTAAGAGTCATGTTGCCATTTATGTACTATAAGAAACCCAAGTATTGATGCACAAACAAAAATACAATTATCTTCATGGATAAACTACTTGCTGTGTGCAATTGTCTTCAAAGTAAGTAGCAGAGAAAACCTCCCTAGAATCCTCTGACCTTGGCTGTACCTAGGCAAGGTGAGGTATGCACCAGGCTCTGCTAGCTGGTCTCCTAGACAGCATTACCTCCATCCACACGTCTTGTCTTTGACTTTGTACAGTCACAGGTACAGTGAAGGCACCAGTCAAGAGGAACTTGCATTTGAAACAGAAAATAGAGAAATAGTTAGGAACTGACAAGAGGAGGTTAACAGTCATTCATTTCTCAAGGTGTGTGTATGAGCATACATCATCACAATTTTAGCTGTATCTGTGATGCGTACAAAGTTTGCTAATGTTGTAATTGGAACAACCGAAATCCATTTTCATGAATTGCAGCTGGATTCTTTCCAAGGAGGTCGGTTTCCTTTTAATGTTGTGTTATTAATTAGCTCAGTAATTCATTCTAGTTTTATTTGGAACAAATCAGCAATGTTGCCATATTTGAACTCTTCCGTAAGTGGCAGGAGTTTTCTTGAAAGAGGTCTTTCACTGCAGAAAAGCAAGCATACCCCCATGGCAGGATGTCTTCTATCCAGGGAAATCAGTCTATACCTAGCCTACTTGCTAGCCTCCGTGGAAGGAGGATATGAAAGAAAGTGAGGTTTTTCTTTCCAAAGTTATTGCAAAGCAATAGGAGGTTTTCTGTCCATTCAGCAGAAGTACTAAGCTCTTACCCCGGTTTAAACTGGTAAAGCTACGTATTCTTCTTGGCTGTGAGAAACTCTTGTACAAACTCATATATTTCAGGGATGATCCTGGGAAAAGTTTGAATCCCAGTGGATGATTTTGGGTGATCTCGTTCAGTATTGCATGGACATCCTTATCACAGCAATTTACATGGTAATGTGAGGTGCTGGAAGCATTGTAATGCCATTTTCCTTTTTATTGTTCTTCACCCCCAAGTTAGGTGTTACCTAATCAAAGAATTCTTGTACTTTTGGGAAAAAAACTTTTCACAGATGGTATTTGTAAAGATAGCAAGGAAGAAATTTTAAGGAATGTTTAGGCTTTGACAATTATGAGGTCATTTTAATTATGTATGTGACAGGATCATGTGAGGGATGTTCCACTGTGTTCACCTCTGTGTGTGCAACTACAGGTGCTAGCCTGTTGAGTTAACCTTGGCTTGAAATAGAGATGTGCTTGAAGAGCTAGAAGGGGAATACTCTTTCCCCAACAAGTTTTCTGCACTGTCATTGAGCCCACTGAATTATGATGTTTGCCACAGAACTATCCACAAACTAGCTACAAGCAGACCCCACCCTACAGATCACTCCATGTGCACAGAGTGGTGAAAAGTGTTCTATACAGCATAGAGTTCATGCATTTAATAGAAACAATAAAGGCCTGTGATTAAAAACTTAAGACTTAATTTTGAATGAAAAATACAACTTGAATTGCTTCAAGAAGCAGATCTTCTCCCACGGTTGGATGTCACAGTTTTTCACTTGAAAGTCAGTTGACCAAAAGGAAATCTTCACTGTTCTTTCCTTTTTTTTTGCCTATAATATTATTTTTTCTTCCCTTATGGGAATGTGACTTGGAGAATAAAAGCTCACTGGGAAATGCAAGAATAAAAACAATACCTGTACTACTTCTAACTGTGCATCGTCTGTGTTTATATCAGAAGGAATTTTCTCAACATCTGTACATTACCACAGCCTCATTTTGATTTTTGTATCATCATAGGTTTAAAATTAGAGGAGATCTCACCAGGGGCTGTCATGCTTGTGCTTATTCTGGCACAATGGTTGAGTGCAGTGTTCAGCACAGTACTCTCTTGTTGGGTGGGTGTTCCCATTCTGTCTGCCTGCCTTTGCCTTCCTCAGACCCGTGTCAGGCTTGATGCTGAATCCCAGAGACAGAGACCTATAATTGCGAAAGTCACCCCTTAGTTTGAGTGGCACCTCCTTCTCTGGTGAATGCACACATTGCTGAAAGCACCCAAAATGTAGCAGCTCATTGGCTCCGAATCCCCCCAGTTCTCCTTTCACAGTGGTCGTTAAATGTCTATCCAGAGTGCCTGGCATAAATCTTTAAAAACAAGGGTGGCCCTGGGGGCCTAATGTGTGACAGTCTTTCATGAAGAGGCTTACTAATTGCTTTTGATTTAATCACCTGCACTTCTGCTGGCCCTTGGCACATGCTTTCAGCCAGCACTGTGGTATTGTGGGCTCTCTCTAATGCTGGGGATGCCACCTGAGCAATTCAGGTCCTCTGAGATGAAATGGGGTTCTTCCCACTGATTGCTTCTGATATCACCAGGGGATCAGGGAAGGAAAAGGAACCAGGGGCTTTTGCCTTTACACTTATATATACATGTCTATATACACACATATCCATATATATGCATGTGTGTGTGTTTATGTATTCATGTGTGTATGGGTTACAACTGTATTTGTGAGAGTTTAATAACAGCTACCCAAGTGTTTGCTTAGTCTCTGAGTATGTAAGCATATGGAGGGCATGTTATGAAGTTGACACAAGCAAAAGGAGCAAGGTGCTTTCCTGGAGTTGTGCCTCTGGGTATGTAGTACTTCATCTCTGGGTGTGTGGACAAGCCACCCCCCTTTGGTCTGAGGGAGGCAGGCAGTGCTTTGTTAAGACTTAGAGAGCACCAAGTGCATTTCTTGGTCATCCATTTAGAGTTTTCCTCCATGCTTGTCTTTTCTGTTTGATAAGCTTCAAGGTTCCTGTGTTAAATTCTTGTTAGCAATATGCAATTCTGTGAGAATATACCCAAATCCAGGGCTCAGTGCATTTATTCACTTGTCCAACAGTATGATGATAACGGTGAAAAGATCCTGCTTGGAGGAGCACCTCGTGGGGGATCAGCTCTTGGGTAGAGAGGGGCTGACCTTCTGTCTCAGCGAGCTGGGAAACATTTAATAAACCTGAAACAAGGTGTTAGGCTGTTATTTCTTTGTTCCTGCCTTTTTGAGAACCGCCATCCATCTGGAGGTTGCAAACTGAGCTTTATAAACAGCTGCTGTTGGAATACTGGTTGCCACTTGGTAAATCAAGAGACATGCAGATTTCCAGCTATTGAATTTCTTCTCTGTTCTTATTTTAAGTGGCTACGATATTATTAAAAATTCACGAACAAATACAGATGCAGATCCCTTTCATCTAAAGCATCAAAGAAAACAAGCTTCTCTGATACATCTCACACCAGTTTTTGTTTCAGCTCCTCTCATACATTCCTGTCAAAAAGATGCCAGTTATGATTTAGATCCTGCCAAGAGAAAAGGGGCCAGCTGTTGTGAACAGCAGAGGTGTTAGATTTGCAAAATATTCCTATGACTGGTTGTGCATTTCCTTTAGAGAAAGCCACCTTTTTGGAACAAGAAAAAGTCTCATATATTTCTATGCAATCATAGTTTTGTGCAAAAATAAACAAATATTGGTATGGGTTTGGAGAGTTTCTTAAGGGGGATAGGAAATTATAGACTGAAGGTGGAAGACAAATTTTTTCATAGCAGTTAACATATATGAAAACATTATGTCATGGCAAAGGTTTTTAATCACTTTTTAATTCCATTTAAATTAAGTCATCTTTATTCTAAAATGAGTGTGTTCTGTATCTACCAGATTTTCATGCTCTTCGTCACTGCCATTCAGGTTTCCAGGGGCATTCTCCTTGTTTTGTTTCATAATGCCTTTATTCACATACAGGAACTGTCACCAAAAATCAGTGTTGGCTGGGAGCTGCGGAGATGCTGCTGCTCTCCTCTGGAAGTAGGATAGATGGCAACTGCAGTACCACAACTGTGATTTAACATTTCTTTGTTTTTATTACTTTGTGAATGGCAGGCAGCATGGTATGTTAAAGGTTTCTTAGGCAGTCAACCGTCTGTTTTGTAAGATGTTGTATGTCTTGTGCAATGTAAAACTCAGCAAATACAGATGCCATGGGATGAACAGAGGGATGACACGTGCTTCCTTCTCTGCCACTCATGCTCCTTGGGAGACAGCTTGGATGCAGAGCATGATTGCAGGCATCTCTACATCCCACACACTAGTCAGGCAGCCTGTGATCAGGGTCTCTTGTGCCTGGAGGAGCCGAGCTCATCCTTGCCCTGCCCAGCTCCCTGCACAGCAGCACGTGCATTGTGCCTGGAAAGTCCACAACTGCATCTGAGTTAATGAGGGTTGAGTGAACACCCTGCATTGAACCCAAGCTGGCTTCATGTTTGTGGTCCGAACCTTCTACCTGTGGGTAGCTACAGACTGTCTGCAACTTGGAGGAGAGCTCCTCCTGAAATATCTTGACATAGTTTAGCAGTACCAGGCCTGAAATTTGGTTGGTGTGTTAGTCATTTGTGCCTTACAGGAGAGGATCAGGTGTGTGGAAAGTAGGGAGGGAAGGTTGTGTCTTGTATTTTGGATGAGAGGTGTAGCCATGTTTCCTTTTTTCATGCTGTGTCTCTCTATGCATGTTGTAGTGTTCACAGCAGCAGAGGCTAAGTCATGTATCTAAAGGGTATTTTGCCTAGCATCAGTTTTAGCAGTATCGTGGTCCTTGTATACCAAATGAACATCTGATCTAGTTTTGGTAAGAAAGGTATATGTTCTGATGAGATATTTACCTATCAGATAGCTCCATCCAGTAGACATGGGATATCTATCCAGGTCAGAAATGAAGAGTGCCGCTACACATCTGCTGAGGTGTCATGCTGGCTGCCTGCCCTGGTGCCAGGCTGACAGCCCCATCAGCTCAGCTTATGTCAGTTCATGGATGACTGATTTGACACATGTTAAATGTGTTAATTAAATGGTGGGCTAGTATGCATTTAAAAGAACCTCTCACCAAATCGATTGTATGTAGAAAAGTACCTTCGAAGAAGCACCTGTGTCATTTCCTAGATGTATCTTAGAGTAAATTCTGTCCTCATGTGCTGTTGAGGGGGGAGAATAAGCCTATTTTTTTTTTACTAAGCCACTGGAGGTTCAGTCTATTACTGTTCTCTTTGCTTGGCAATGGATTGGATTTCTCCAGAGGGGAAATTAGATTTTTCCTTCCCTTTCACTCTGTCTCTGTCCTGTGTTTACATCAATTGGTGGTTGTCTGTGCACTGCAGTGCGTGATAACCTTTCCTTCCACAGCCTACTTCATTTGCTCTTCTCTAATAAACTGTATGTACATGTGATGCTTCTTCCCTTCTGGTGACAGCAAAAACAATCAAGAAGATGTGCTCCTTGTCTAAACTCAGCCAGAAGCAAGTGCTGGTTTAACTGGGGCCGTTTCAGCCAGTACTGAATCAGAAGTGCACTAGTTGGGATGAGAAGTGTACGTAGCCCATGGGTAGGGCTTGCAGCTATTTGAAGTTTGTGTCTAGTAACTTAGTGGAAATTTGAGTATAAAAGTAGATACTCTGGATTTTATGTACCAGCAGCCAGCTGCAAACTTATCTGGGAGTTACTGATAATTTTTGCTGTAGTTTTATCTGGTTGGCTAGCCAAAAGCTAGCTTGGGGGCCATGTTATTCTAGGACTATCCAGTGAGATGATTTGTTTACAGCAGAAAGCAAATCCCACAGAGAGTGTTGGAGGAAGAAAAGGTCCCTGAGGTTTGAGAGAGCTTGGTGGGAATTAGGAAACACAGCAGCAGCAGGGACAGGGTCACCTCCGAGCAGTGTTAAAGATCATTGTGATGGAGGTAGTGGAGCTCACCATGCCAAAAGGGTCAGCCCAGGGAGCATGGAGGTGGTGGGATATGCTGGAGGTGCTGAACAGCTTGGGAAACTAAGTGCTCTGAGATGTTTTTCTTTCCTTTTGTGCTCTGTTAAAAAGCAGAGTCCAAACGCAAAATCCTAGCTCAGGGCTGCAGCCTGTACATGACTCTTGGCTGAGCTGAGCAGCTGCTGGGGCTGAGAGGCAAACACAGCCCTAGTGCTATAGGATGCTACCACCACTAGGAATTTCTGGTGTCCCACATTTTACACCTAAAGCTGTGTTGCCTGAGCATTCTTCTGCTCAAGTGATAGTACAGGTCTTGTTTATCTGACTCTTATTGCTTCTCTCCCTTTTGGAGTAGAAGAACATATTAGAGGAGCAATTAGATGGAAGGAATTAAGAGTATGGGGTGTGTAGTAATATGAAGGAAACTGTCAGAAATTGGGGGATTTTGCTTGGTTTTTGTTTTTTTTAATATAATGTGAAATTGTGAATGTGAATCTAGAATCAGCCTGTCTCCTTGGGGATATTTTTTCAGTGTGAATGCTGTTAGCCAGACTTCAGGTGCTTTGTCTTGGCCATTTTCTCTAAGGGGTACTCCTATATAATTACAGTCTTGGTGGCTCACAGATGGAAACTGGGCAGGGAGAGAAAACTGCAAAGGCAGAAAAAGCTGCTACCTTGTGGTTTCTGGTGAAGCTTATACTTGGCCTGCAGTGCAAGAATTGCTTTGTGTTTTGGGACTGGAGATGGACAAGTGAATACTAGAGAGTCATTCAGGCAGTGTGATGTAACCTCTTTTTCTTCTCGATATATTATTTGCAAATGACTTACAGCTTTATTTTTTTTAAATAAAAGTATTTGCTGTTCATCCTTGTGCAAATATTCTGAGAATAAATATCACCCTTTTAAAACAGACGAGGATTTCTGAAATCTGAAACAGATTGTTACGAGTGTGCTAATGTAAGATCAAGTGAGAAAGGATGAGATGTGGCTCTTAGCCCCTTCATGGCAATGACAGCTCACCTGGTAGGATTTGGAGGAGTTGGGCTACACAGGGCCATGCTCTGTGGCAGCATGAGCTGATGTTAACCCAGTGTTACTGCAGTCCTCCCCCATCTCCTGTCTGTATGCCTATCTACTCTAAACAGACTGCTCCTTCCACAGCTGCAGATGGAGAGGGTGAGAAAGAAAAGCCGGCTGGAGAGAGAAGAGGGCAGCACTTTCAGATGTCAGGCTGTGGCATACTTGGGTGATTTTAACTCTATTTCCCGTGTTCTTTTCAGAAGAAGTTGCCTGAAAAATTATTGTGAAGGATATCAGCCCAATGGGTTGTCCATCCCAGAGCCAGGGAGAGAAGCTGTTAGCAAAGGCAACTTGCCCTTTCTGATGCAACGTTCATGTATCCCTTGTCACCAGTGCCTGTTGCATTTGCAGTGGGTAACCTGTTGTCTGACCTGTGGTTTTATGTTGACTTTCTCTGCTGATTCCCAGGGCAGCAGCCTGCTGCACAAGGGAGCAGCTCCACATGCAGTGGGACTGAGCCCCCAGGCTGTTGCAGAGGTTCTTCATTAGGTCCCTCTTCACCCATGTCCCAGCAAGTCTGAATGCTTGCAGTTGTAACATGTCTGGCCCCAGGACTGTTTCCACACTTCCCAGCCAGAGGTATGTGCTGTGCAATGAGCCTTGTGTGTTCAGTGTCTTGGGCCTGTGATGCCTGTGGGGCCCAGGTCTGGATTACACCTGCGGTAAGGCAGTTCCCTTCAGGCTGGGTTGTGCTTGCAGTGTGTGGAGCAGTTTTGCCACAGGATTTGAGCTGAGTCCAGCTTCTGTGCTTGTGATGTCCACAGTTTCTTAGTGCCCATCAACAGTGAGAAAGTTTGTCCCACATGTCCTGGGCATCTCCAGTTTCACGGCCCAAGTACTGCAGGCCTGTTTTGCATACAGGTTTCAACTTGCCCGTATGATCACTTGCCTGGGACTTAGAGAAATTAGGCATCTAAGTTGGATCTGCTACTCTGACTGTGCTCCATAGGGTAGAAATGCTGGGCAAGAAAGCAGAATTGTTTACATGGCTGTCTCCTTGCTCACACAAAATTTTCCAAGTAGAGCAAATGGGTGTATCTGGGAGTTTTTTGGTACTGATGGTAATTTCCATGATTTCTGTGTATGACAAGGATTTGCTCCGTGCTCCACGAAGTAGTTGAGGTAGAAACCTTTTCATTGATTCAGGGAGATGGAGCTTGCTTGCTCAATTTGCCGTGGGTGGATAAAGCTGATCTCTGTCTTGTACTGATTTTGCCTGAGCTGGTAGTTTATGGTGTGAACTGAGTGAAAACTGTTGCAGCCCCAGAGGCTCGTGCCTAGGTGCATCACAGCATCAGTGTGAGCATCAGCAGGGTGCCTTTCCTGGGTCCGAAGCAGAGCTGCTATGGAGGGTGGCTTTGCTGCAGAGGTGGGAAAAGGTTGACTGATAGATGGTTGCTAAAAACTTCAGTGCTGAATCTTTTATCGTATAAAATTGAAGCCAGATATGTTGGAAAGTCAGTAGGCTGTCCTAATATGTGGAACATTTCAACAGAGATGTGATATTTCATATACTGCTGCCATTGCTTGGAAGTCACGCTCACCCAGCTAGAGCAGGGATTATTTTTTGGCATCTCCAGCTTTCTTAGAGGAAAGAGCAGAAATTGATCATATGCATGTGATAATCCAGAGAAGAAAATAGATGCTGAACAATCTCTGAAACTGTTTCCTTTCTATACAATGAATAACTGCTGCATATGGAGTTATTTACTATGCACCAGTGACTTAATAAAATATGCTTTTATTATTTGGACACCTTTCCTGACTTCATATGGAAGTTGATATCTTGGTTATTTTTTTTACCTGATACTTACCTGAGCAATGCAATTGAAATGCCAAAGCCTTACATATCTAATGTAGACTTCCTGTTTCTATAGCAACAAACCTCGACCTTGTACTTAATGAAGGAATATTGGAGTGTGAGTAACTGTGACTTTAAGGTTTAGAAAAACAAACAGAAGCACTTTTTATTTGGAGATTAGAGAAATAAAACGGAAGTGACCTCTTTGCATAGAACAAAAAATGTTTCCTAGGCTTGGGATACTTCATTAGTAGAAATGAAACCATATTAATGTCATAAGGAGCTCTGTGTTTTAATCTTGTTTTCCTAATTAAAATGTAAAAGCCTTTCATAGCATGTGAGAGTCTTTGAGGGCTTTTTACCCCTCTTTCTTTTCCGAAGCTGCTATGTTTGTGGTTAGGCTAATGAAAATTTGGGCTGCTTTACAACAGATACATTTTACTTCTGTTTTGGCAAAAATTCATTGATAGATTTTGTATGGGCTGAAAAGGAAGGGAGAAAAATGTGTGGTGTTTAATCCTGGATTTGATCTACAGGCTAGTTTTTGGTCGATTAGTTTAAATCTGTGTTAAAATGATAAATGCTGACAAGCTACAGATGAGAGAGTGAATGAAGGAGCAGCTGTCATTTCTTCCTATTTTCTTATAGCTTTTCAACTACAGTTTTAATAACCATTAAATTCTAATTTAAAACAGCCACAGGAAACATCCCAAAAAAAGGCAACAATGCTGACAGCGACGTATCACAAATGTTTATCACAAATGTTTATGAGCCTGTTTCTGTATCAGCATTCCAATAAGTACTACGCATTTGTGGCAGGTTTATTGCACTTCAATATTAATCTGTAGAAGTAAATGTGGGGAAATGGCAAATATGTTGCAATCTGACCGGTGAAAAAATTTCCACAAGGTAGTCCAATTTTTCTGTTTGCTGTTTCTTCTGTGACTTTTTTTAATTTTGTTGTTAAGCTGTGATTCTGATAAATTCATCTTCTGACTGAATAAAGGTAGCCGGAATTCAGGATTTAAGGAGACATTTTATCTACTGAACTCACTTGTCAGCAGGCAGCTGAGACAACCAACGATGCCAATGATGGTGGTAAATTACCCCACAGCAAAAGGAAGGGTGGAAGGCAGGATAAGACAGATGGAAGGTTGACTTGTTTGAAAGTTGATCTAGATAAGCTATTGCAAAAAGCAAACCCAGAAACAACCCACTCAGCAAAATCCAGCTTGGAACTGGCTGAGTTGGAGCATATTAAACTGTGGGCAGGTGGCATCCCGTATGAGCTGGGAGCCTGCATCCTGCTGAGAGCTGTGCTCTTCCGCCTCCCAGCAAACTGATTGGAAAGGCATGTGGTGTCCCTGAGAAATGTGAAAAGGCACAACCCAAAATCTTTGGCTCTTATTTTATTCTACATTTCCTTTTAAAGATAAATATCTTACAATTTGGTGAAATGCTTCTCTAGGCGGAGACTGAAGGAAATCTGGCAATGAGGTTACAGCAGGTCTGCAGGAGAGGCACTAGGTATGGAAGTTGTGATGTTTCACCATAGCCAGCTGATAATGAGCTTCTCTAGAGCTGCTAGGGTGTTTGAAGCCTAAATACAGGAGGAAGCAAAATTTATGTGATTCTGCATAGCTTTGACCAAAGGTCTCAAAGGACATGAACTCCCTGAGAGTTTCATAGAGGTGCTCTGGGGGTATCTTTGCTGGTGGGGAGGCTAATGTGTCTGTGTGTGCTCTGTGTTTCAGGGATAGAGCTCTGTCCTCCTGGGCACCGGTTCATGATCACCATGGTGGCAAGCTTCATTGAAATGGCGGGGCAGTTCCTCATGCCGGGGCTGGCTGCCCTCTGCAGGGACTGGCAGGTCCTCCAGGCAGTCATCATCTGTCCTTTCCTGCTGATGCTGCTTTACTGGGTGTAAGTATTTCTTCCTCCTGTAAGGTCAAAGGCAACATGAGCTCCTAATGCGGGACTTGGGCAGTGCTTCACTGTGGGGAAGTGTGTGTGCTTCACGATACATATGAGCCTTTCCCTTTGTTATTCCATTCACCTTGTGCAAAGACTTGACTTTGAAATAACAATAACTTTATAATCTGCTGTAGCACGCACATACGTTACATGCTGTGACAAGGTGGGAACTTGGGAGATGGTCCTCTTTGATTGAGGTGCAATTTGTATTTTGCTGTTATTCTGTCTGGCACTTCCCCTTTAAAGATGAAAACAGTTTTTGAGAGGATGCATCTCAGCCTAGCTGTTGTCAGATTATGACTGCATGGCTACATTTTCCCTTAATACCTGTGTTGTGATTCTGTACTGTCACTGTTCGTTTCTTTGGCCTGGGTTATCCAAGAGAGGTTAAAAATAATGTGTGTCAGCTCTTCAACAAACACGCTTGGATATCTTGTGTACATGAGGTAGTCAGCCCTGAACTAGACTTGATTTTGCCCAAATTAGCTCACGCTATGCTGAAGTCTGTGTGGGTGGTCTGTTCCAGGCAGTGGTTCAGGATTGTTCCCACAAGGAATTCCCCACTCCCGCTGCTCCCACTCCTCTCTGCCTGCGGCAGGGCATTGATACAGCTATCCTGAGAGAAGTAGGATGGCTTTCACCTTGGGGATGGTGCCAGGTCCATCCCCACTGTGACTTTTTAAACCTCCCAAAAATCTTGCTTTGTTGTTCTGTCTTAATAGTGACACGCAGTGGCGGCATAACACAACAGAGGCTTATGAGAGCAGTGTTGTACAAAACCATAAGAGTAAGAACGGGCTAGATCATTCATTTTAAAGATAATTAGTTGCTGAGCACTCAGAAAAATGGCCATCACGCTGTGTAGGACCAAGTTGTTTATGTACCCATGGGAGGCTATGCTGCTAGCTGTGATGCCTGACAAGTTGCAATGTGTGCAAACTTGTTACAGTATGTAAGAATTTTTAACAGTTATATTCCTGTATCAACTTCTTCCAGAGTTCTCTTGTGTCCATGATGGTGACTCTCAGTGGGGATTTTATTGCTTATTCCCAGGGCAGACATGCTGCAGCATGGGCAAAATGCAGCACACAGGAGAAAGTTACAAGTCCTTTGCAAAATAATGGCAGGGGTTTTACCCCTGTATTCCAACATAACATTCAAATAGTCTTGTCTTGTCAGTGTTAATCTCAATGAATACTGAAGAGTGGGGTTTTTTATGCATGATACTGTTCTCCCCTCCCGTACCTGCCGTATGTTATCCATGTGCAGGTCTGCTTCCTGTTGCGACGCCACCAGCTGAAATGCCTTATATCCACCACTGAACAGAACCCAGTATCAAGCATAATGTTTACAGATATGAAGATGCCTAATGAACACAGTAGATGGGATGGACAGCAGGCACCCCTCAGCAGTCTTCTGTATGTTGCATGTTTTCCAGGTGGCTGTGGCAGGGTCTTCTATGTTCCTGTCAAGAGGTTGTTCCTGGGTGAGATTGAAAGCAATAGGAAATGTTAAAATTTATTTTGTAATCTGCAAGAGCTCTGTGGCTTTTTGGCTGGCAAACCAAGGAAATAGATCCCCCTCATATAATGTTGGTTATGGCAGCTTGATAAATAGTGGTAACAGCCAAAGGATCAGGATTTGTGTTGCCCAGGGTTTTTCCATTTGCAGAAATGGGCTCTGGTTAGGATGCCTGTTTAATTATACTGTCAGTACAGTATGTACTTTTCTCTTAGGCTTTTCTCTTCCATCTGTTGCATATTCTCTGGAAAGTGCTACCATTTCATTGCCTCTGCCCTTTCTTCCAAACGGAACATGGACCCTCAGCATGTGTTACGAATGAAGGAAGAAAACTAACTGATGGGTAATAAAAGAACACTGCTTGTTAATTCGCCATCATGTACCCAAAGCAGTGAGTTCAATAACAGATGTTGTGAACAGCCCCTGCACTGCCTCCTCCTTCCTCTATACTCTCTTTACTTCCGTCTCCTGCTGTGAGAGTGGCGTTTGCCTCTTCAGGCTGGGGCTTAGCCCTCTCTCACCTATAGATTTGCTCTGCTTTTGGCCACATGCACATGACAGACTATAACGGTCCCCAGTGGTGCATGGCTGAGCAGATTGGGTAGCTGGGCATGGATAGGGGAAAGGGGAGACAGCAGATATGTCTAGGAGGGATGAGCAGGTGGGTTTGGATACAAAGGTATCGAGCAAATGCCACTGCTGGGCTCTTAGGTCATTCTGGAAGGGCAAAAGACACCCATGTAAGCCAGACTTGGGCACAGGGGTTTGTGACAAGTGTAAAAAAATAAGTCAATAGAAGTTAGACTCCTTTTAAGTGTGTATGTATATTATAGCCATGAGGGAAGGGGAGCTCCAGTTATACAGAGACCTTATTTTCTCTTGCTTGGAGCAGGAAGCTCCAGACAGGATGATGCCATGAATGTCAGCAAAGGTATCAATAGCTTGAAACAAACTCCTGCTTCACTCTAACAGAAACTAAAGAACTGGGAAAAGGTGGCCAGTTCTTTTCTAGTGCTGATAGATAGGATTTGCCCTCACCAAGACACAAAGTTGGACGAACTGAGCTTACTGCCTTGGGGCAGACCCCTAATTGACACATTACACCCTTTTCATGGGCATCCATTTTCCACCTATCTGCACAGAATCACAGTTTTCCTTCCAGCTACACGTGGTACCTTCCTAGTTCTTGTTTGTCAAGGGTTCTTCTTCTCTTAGGATTTCTTGGACTTGAGATCTTTTTTTCCCCAGTGTCCCTTCCACTCATTCCCCTCTCCTCTCCCAAGCAGCAGCAGCTGCTTGGAAATTAATGTCTCCCCATACTCACTCTGTGTTCTTTTCCCTGACTGTAAAAGCATGGCCCTTTCCTCACTGATGGTGGAGATATCAGACTATCAACCAACTATGTAGGGAAAATACTGAAAAACAAAGTTCAGCAGGAAGAAATGCATGCATTGGCTATAGTGTTCACCAAGGACAAACTGTTTGCACACCTTAGGGGCAGGAACCCTGAGGGAGCTTGGTGTACCACTCTAAGGGAGACATGAAGCAAAGGATGGAGTGACACAGAGGTGTTTAAAACAATGCAGCTAATGGGAACTGTAAGCCAAAGGAATGACCCAAAAGGTGACCAAAAGCTGAACTTTGCTACATCAGCTCAAAAATACATATTACGTTTCACACCTCCACATAGGCTAATGATTAAAGTCACTCAAACACCAACCTAAACATGAAATGACATTAGCTGTAGCTTTACCTTTTCCCCTCCCTCAAAGAAAACAATATAAATATAGCTTAACTGAGGATGGAGGTCAGAGGAGACTCCATCTTTGTATCCTGGGGTGGTCAATGGGCTGTACCTGTCTTTTCCCTCATTGCCTGCTGTGTAAGAATCGAACACTCAGCAATACCAAGTGCTTCTTCAGGAAATTCAAAAAGCAAGCTTGTGTTTGTGATCATAGTTTTAGCACTATTTAAATATTAAATTTAAATATTTAAATATTAAATCTCACAATTTAATATGTTTATTGTTGGCTGTATTATTCATATTTTAAGTATTCATGTATGCTTCTGCAGACAGTCTACTTATCACCAGCAATCCAAGAAGCTGCATTTCTGTTGCTCGATAAATGACACTTTTGTACCTGGGCATGAGAGCTATTGAATGTGACCAGACTTCTAATCTGGCCATGAGAGTTCATTGGGTGCAACCAGACTTAGTGTATCACACAGTCAGCTCAGCCTGCTGATCTGGGCAGCTGCCCACCCTCAGCAGTAACCTGTCTCAGCTTCATTCAATTAGTATTTAATGCCAGGTGATAAAGCATGGGGTGGTGAACAGATTTCTGTGCAGAAGTCCACTGGGACCAAGGGATTTGGTTTGTGGCTTTTTTTCTTTTTTTTAGCTTTTGAGTTTGTGATGGTGCTTGGTACAGCCACAGAAGATGCAACAGTAGGTGCATACAGATGATGCTTGGCTGCAGGATCCATGCCCCACAAATGAGCTCAGGTGCTTGCACAGAGATGGGGCAGCCAGCACTTCCCCTTGCTGTGCTTGGTAACCTGGGCTCAAGGCAGCACACAAGTTTTTAAAGATCCTTAATGAACCTCCTACTGCTCACACTTAATGATGGAGTAGCTGAAAGATGTGAGGCTTTAGCACTTCCAGTTTGAGAAAACTGCAGGAGCTGGAAGATAGAGACAGCATTTTTCCCCACTGTGCAATGCCAATCCCTGTGGCTCCCTTTCTTTTCATAGATGCTGGTGGTCATTATAGGAGTTGTTTGGGATGTTTAAGCAGACTGTTCAAAATCTGAAACTTTTAGCCTAGTGTCTGAGACTGTCTCCTCTCCAGAACCAAGCATGCAGAGATTTTGCATTCAAAAGGTTTTTAGTATTTCAAAAAATGCTTTTGCTATACAAGACTTACTGCAGGAGGATATGCCAAAGCATCTGTGCAGCACAATAGTAGTAGGGAGGTAGTAAATAAGCTGTCAAGCTGAATGGCTGTCATCAATATTTTTATTGACTGTTATCATTTAGACTGCAGTCTGCCTGACTTCTCTCCTTTCTACTTCTTTTTCAAAAAATTACTTAATACTTTCTCTGTCTCATTTGGAGGTTTTGCTAAGGGGTCTTCCAAATTGTATCAGCCTAAGAGATGGTGCAATTGACTGCTTGGAAGTATAAGAACTGAGCTGCATCCACAGCAAAAATCAGTGCTTTGTAAAGAGAATTTGAGGTTTGTTATATATTTGAAGTTAAAAGTAGTTGTTAAATTGTTCTTAGTAAGGTCTTTTGAAAGAGTAGTGAAAGTGAAGCCTTAACATGAGAGAAAAATATACTTGGAGTGAGATCTGAAAGTTTTCATATCTATAGAAGTACGGGAGATTTTGGTTTTTTCTTCTAAGATCTACATGTTTCTTTTGGTTTTGTATTAAAATAAACTCACCTGAAAAAAAAAAAGGAAGAATGATCAGTTAAGCTCATGAATCTGGTAAACATCAGCACTTGAAGGAAACAACTGGACAGAAAAATTTTTTTAACTGTGTGTTTATATTTTTAAGGCAACTCAACTAACACAATATTGTCTTTACTAAGGGAAGCTTTTAAAACAACAACTAAATATTGTCTGGAACACACACCATACTGACCTGTATAAAGAATGACTGCATACATGGGAGAAGGTTTTTAACATGTTTAAAACCTGAGAAAATATGTTGCAATATAATCCTAAGAAGTAATTCTTCTTTTTCTCTGTCTTTAGAAGAGAACCCAAATTACTTCTGTTAGCTATTTTCCTTCTTTGGTCTGAATTACCATGTGTTAACTGCGCATCTCATTCATTCTCTTCTTGGCAGCAAATGTCTATTGCAGACAGCACTGCCTCCTCCTCCCAGTTTTTTCAAAATTATATTAATGGACAGAGCACCTGGAATATGTTATAAAATTCTAATTTGTCCTGTTTCCATGGGATAGGACAGTTCCTCTATCATTTGTGAAGCAAGGTAAAAGAAAATGTCATTAATTTGCACATTCTGAATTGGTTTTCCCTCTTTTTTTTATTTCATGAGTGCTTCTTCTGCATGTTGAAATAATTACATAGTTCCTGAGTGGTTAAAGGAGCGGCTAAAACTCTATCAGTTCATCCTCTGACAGAAACTTGGAAGAAATCATAACCTGTTTTCTGTCTTCAAAGTATTTTCCCAGAGTCCCTTCGGTGGTTGATGGCTACACAACAATTTGAGGCATCCAAGGAACTGATCCTTCAGTTCACACACAAGAACAGGATGAACACAGAAAGCGACATCAAAGGAGTAGTGCCCGGTGAGTAGGAGAGAAAACTGCAAATCCCCCAGCTTTTCTGTAAAGGCTGCACGTGGCATTGCTGCCCAGAATTAAATTATCCATTTATTGCCTGTAAAATCATTCCATTCATTCATTCATTCATTCATTTTGCTTTTCTTGAAAATCCATTCCAAACTCCAGCACTGTGTTTAAAACTACTTGGCCTGTTGAACAATCCTAGTAATTATAGTCTTGTCTTGCAGTGCCGTATGTC